>NW_025765217.1:0-227028 GCF_003918875.1 Haliotis rubra | reverse complement strand
AATAAAGGCATCATACGTCATTTTTCCAGTTTAAACTTCCCAACATCTTTCCATATTTGAGGCACCAGTGACACAGCGTGTACATGACAATGCCCTACTTTTATTTGTACCATATGAGCTGTATTTCAAAGAAAGAACAATTGACTTTCCTTTGCATGTGTTATTGGCGGATGGCAGTGCTGGGGCAAGATGTGACCACCCTTTCCAGGTATCGTCACTGTAGATAGCAAATCTACTCAACACTGTGTAATAACCTCTGCTTTAGTAGGGTTTTCTTATGATTAGAAAATAGTTCTGTTACTTTTTTAGTCAAGTCGATATCTTCTAAAGACGTTTTGTCAAATCTCTCGTATGGGATAGCACTTTAGTCCCTAAATAAATATGAGTGACCGAGAGGAGTCCGATAACACTGTAGTTACAGGTGTGGTTAGTCCTCCAGTTTAAACGGCGTGCCAGCTTACTGTGGGAGGTACCCTTGAAGATCCGGGTTAGAATTGGTCTTCAGCAACCCGGGTGGTCAGGCTAGCTGACACATGTCATCGTATCAAAATTGCGTAGATCGATGCTCATGATGTTCATCGCCGAGATTGTCTGGTCCAGACTCCATTATTTATAGACTGCCAACAAATAGTTGGAATATTGCTGACTGTTGCGTGAACAACAATCAATCAATCAATCAATCAATCAATTGCTGAGGGAAAGCCCGAAGTGATACAGGTCACCACTTTAGAAAATAAACACCAGCACGGTACTGGCGTATTTACCACAAAACGGGGCGAACTGGGATTCGAACCCATGATCATTGGTTTCTGCACAACAACAGTGAGACAATTCTGCACAGGGAATGGTCTCAATGACTTGGTGCGCACATGAGGTCAAAACAACTGACGATAACTGCGTGGACATTCTACAACATACTTCTTTATATTCGAAATAAATTAGCTCTTTCATAGACTAATAATTACATGTATTCATCAATTACTTTTATCGCAGTGATATGCAAAGTATTACATAAACAGCAATTAAATGCTTTTTACTGTGTGCACACGAATGCTACACCATTAATAAATAAAATGCAAATGTATATCATTAATACCCTGCATCTCCTAATGAATTGTTGGTTCCCCTTTCAGTATCAGAGCACTGTTTTAGGCAACTGTCCAATGCTGCCTACATCTGCACACAGCACTAAGACTCATGTGGAGATATTGGAATCTTCCCTGGTGTATATTCAAACACTATTTTACACGTACACTGTAGATATATGTCATATTCGGCACACTCTAGGATGTTCCCCAAATTTTCAAGTATTTCTTAGTATCAATGGAACTCTGGTTGCGCAGCAACTGGAGGTGGTCCTCGCACCTTCAGCATTAGATAGTCCAGGATTCCGACTGGCACGAAAGGACGAAGACGGGCCATAACCTGTCAACATGTGGAATATAACACACTTGTAAAAATACCTAGATTGTGTTGTATCAGATATAAGAGAAGTAATGTATCGGACACAGATCTCCATATTGTATGATGGTAAATAAATCTATGTTTTTATTTTTCGTGTTGTTCACATGTACGGTAAGACAGTGTTAATCATTTAATGACATGATTTTTTTATCTGAATCCACGCTTTGCATCATATACTCGATTGAAGCTCATTCCATATCCATTGTATCGTGTGCCTGATAATTACTTTAGGCCAACTCTCTAACACGTCATGGTGTTAAAGAGTAACATCTGTTAATGGAACGTTAGTTTGTAAATAAGTCCGAAAAGCATTTGTTACACTGGTGAAATATTCATTCTTACACAGTCAACGTCGAACCATTGGTTGCTGCCGTCTACGAGGTAACGGTTTTGAGGAGAAATGCTTCTTATAGAAGCTACAAGGGCCGCCATGACAGGCTCGAGATTGGGAAATGAGGTAGAACATCCTTTAACAGCCCCTGCAAACATCGTGTCAAGATACTGGGGCCCATACGCCGTGATGACGTCATGACTAGCTGCTGACATCATTTCTGCATTGGCGTTCTTCATCCTCTGAACCTACATGACAGAAGGGTGTCATTGATGAGAACAATGACGTCATCAACAACAAGTTCATCATGTATTTTCCATGGTCTTTACGTATCTTACTTTCTTGCTTCTCTTTCTGCGAGTAATAGTGAACTTTGAGCTTGTCAATCCGGATTACCCTGAGGTAGAAGTTCATCTACACCTGTAAACCTGCTTGGAATATGAACTGGAGATCATTGGAAAGGAAAAGTATTTACCCGAAGTGTTTGAAGCAAATGTATTTGAATGGATCGCACATGCATGACTAAGCATTTGTTATTTATTTTTTGTACTTGAAGGTTACAAATCTACTGAAGTAATCGATAAATAGACAGTTGTACTGTCTGTCTGTCTCACTCAATGCTCGAAGTATGACGAGTTCTTGGTTAAACGGCATGGTGTGTACAAAAGTTGGAATATGATGTAAAACCGAAAACATTCGTTTCTTAATCGTCCTCAAATATGATAAAAAAATTAGAGGGGTTGAGTCATAACAGATGATTTAACTCTACAAACTTCAGTATGAATATTGTTTCTATGAACACTGCAATATAAAATATCCACTAATTGTCTTCCATTTCTTTCGAATTATCACTACTGTACCGAGATATACTGTCCCAATTACCTACATTCGCTTCATCCCACAGCGCTGTGGCCCCACCGAAGTTCCCTGGTTCGACGATAACGACCTTTGACTCCGAACCTCTTCATCTCCATACGAAGGCAATCAGAGAAGCCCTCAGCGCCGCCGAACTTGCTGACAACGTATGTAGAGTTGGCCGGAATGCAACAACGCCTCGCACACTTGTTACATTGATGACTCGACCTTTTCAGGAAAAGAGACATCACTTTATTTCGTGCATCAATTCAGTAATCCCACTTAAGGGGGATGATTTGGCTACGGTGGTGGTGTGAATTGTCCGCGGTTTCATGGGTCTAGCTCACTGTCATACCTTTCCTCTGTGTAACATTGGCACCTCACTGATGCTAGACCACTGAAAGACCAGGCCGCCGTTGTACATGATACAGTATACTGAACCCGTGAAGATCTGGGTTAGAATTGGTCTTCAGCAACCCATGCTTATCGTAAGAGGGGACTAATAGGATCGGGTGATCATGCCCGCTGACTTGTTTGACACATGTCATTGTATCCCAATTGCATTGATTGATGCTCATGATGTGGATCACCAGATTGTCTGGTCAAGACAACAAACAAACAGTATACTGACCCCGAATGACTCGCCTACTTCTTGGGCCATCCCCATACTGCCTACGCAAGTAACTGAACATCGAACCTTCCGCTCTCTCGGCAGACACCATATCCATCTCACCATGGTCGCGGTCGGTATGAAAGAGTCATCCATGATCTACCAAATCATGATGGGGAATCGAGAACGGAATGGAATGGGATAGCACCAGAAACTAGACTGAGCTTATACCTTTTTAACAATTTATTTGAAGCCTGATTTTGTATTCATGCAAACATTCCTCTATTGGCATTCTTTTGATTCATCACCTCACCGGACAACACCCGCATGAGGGTGACATCAGCAATGCATTGATCCGCAATGACGTCAGCACTAGCATACCTGGAACATGTAAATGACTTACCTTTACATTTTCGGATCATTGGTAAAAAGGCCTTGGTAGTTCTGATCATTCCAAAGAGATTCACATCAGCTAGTCGCTTATACATGTCCATTGTCAGAAGCTCTACATCCCCCATGCCTATCACACCTGCGTTGTTGACGATGGCCCAAAGACCTGAAAACGGGTATTATTTCTATTTATTAGGTTTATATGTGCATGAAATGAGAATTTGCAATAGGAACTGACTTAGGATACTTGCCGCTCTGTGTCCTTATTCTGCTATGACATGTGTAATGAATTCCCCAGCATGGCGACTACGCCTGCACTACAAGCGCTGTAGTGAACACGGTAGAATAACGAGAGGCGAAACACCTCATTTATGTTATTTGTTGTGATGTTCAACAAAATGTTATTATGCCTATATATCCTTCACCTATTCATTACCCACATGGGTACAATGTGTGAAGCCCATATCTGGTGTCCCTCGCAGTGATATTGCTAGAATATTCCTAAAGGCGGCGTAAGTGATCAAGTGATCAACAGCATGAGCATCGATCTACGCAATCGGGATACGATGACATGTGTAAACCAAGTCAGGGGAGCCTGACCACCCGATCCCGTTAGTCGCCTATTACGACAAGCATGGGCTACGGTAAATCATTTCTAAAATACCTGTAGTCGATAGTGTATTTTGTGAATACATTTTTCTAGTGTATTTTTTTAAATTTTGAAAAGTTTTAAATCTTCTGTTTTTTGACAACATATCAATTAACAGTCCGGTGGACAGTGCAGGCACACATGTTATAGATTATTATGAACTAGTCGACTTGCATGTATGAATATGTTCATTACCTCTATCGCCAGTGTTCTGTTGAACTGTTCTCACGCAGGCTTCGACGCTATCATCGGAAGTGACGTCAAGAGGAAGCACGTGCATTGTTTCACCACCAGCTTCCTTCAGTTCCGATGCTCCGCTACTATTAACATCCAAACAAGTGGCCAGTACGTTGAAGCCTTGTGCGACCAGGCGCTTGGCAAGAACTTTACCGATACCTAAGTACAAGTAAAACAGAACAACAAAGGTCTAAACCTCAATAAACTTAAATGTGCTTGACTCAAACTTCTGTAAAGTGAAACAGCTACAAAATCGAAGAATACGGTACATGTAAATGTAAGTACAAGTTCATATTTATGAGTAAGTTCAAATTAAGTCAATATATTGATTAGTAATAAATCCTTTTATTTTTATTTTGGATTTAATTACTGGTCGTCAAATGATATCGAATAGATGTACCATTCAAAAGAAATCATAACAAAGAATGGACACCGCGTTGTGCATTCATGTGGAACATCGGACCCGGACCATCGGCGTGACGAGCCAGCGTTGTAACCACTTCATGCATCGCTTCAGATGTTATTGCATGTTTTACACATACCTCTTTAATATAGTAAGCATATGTAAAGCGAAATCGCAAGACGTATAGTCGATATGTAAACACGTGCTGCAGTTAATAAAGGACGAAATTGTCGTAACACATTTTGTCCCAAGAGAGTCTGTTTCATTCTCATCTGACGTATTCACTTTTATTATATTCACATTTATTCATTGTCATACCAATAAAGGGAAAAGCATTGCCAATGAGGTATTTGTATTAATGAAAGGTCAAACTTTCCTTCAATGGAAAGGTTCCGGGGGAATATACAATACCTGTGTCGCACCCCGTTATAAGGACGTATCGGCCATCCGGCGTTATCTGCTCCGTGCCTCGTTCCTGTATCACCCGGAAGGTGTAAAATAAGATGAGGCCGACACAACAACTGACGAGCACGGCTTTCTGGAGACAGGCGTAGACCATTAGCGCCATACATCCACAGAATGTGATCTCGAAGAACTGGAGTCCCAGCGTTTCAAGCAGCCCCATTCTGAAACAGACATTGTGCACTGTGAGTGAGTGAGTGAGTTTAAGTTTACGCCGCACTTAGCAATATTGCAGCTATATGGCGGCGGTCTGTAAATAATCGAGTCTGGACCAGACAATCCAGTGATCAACGCACACATACATGAGCTGTTGCTGTTGCACATAATTGACTGAATGCGTAAGTGAGTGAGTTTAGTTTTACGCTGCACTCACCAATATTCCAGCTGTATGGCGGCTGTCTGTACATAATCGAGTCTGGACCAGACAATCCAGTGATCAACAACATGAGCATCGATCTACGCAATTGTGATACGATGACATGTGTCAACTAAGTCAGCCAGTCTGACCACCCGGTCCCGTTAGTCGCCTCTTACGACAAGCATGTGTTGCTGAAGACCATTCTAACCCGGATCTTCACGGGTACAATAGAGATACTGATTTTGCGAGTAATGTTTGACTTATAGAAGTGTAGCAAATGGTGTATACTGCCAGTGTCAGCGAATGTAAGACACACACGTCTCAACTGATAGATCTGCTCTGTGGTAATTTATCGTAACCAAGAAGTACAATGTGCATCTCTAAATGGTAATGTATTCCACAAATATGAAACAACATGTCTAATTCATGAGTGAGTGAGTTTCATCTTTTCGCAATATTCCATCGGTACCGACGCGGGGGGAATGCCGAAATGAGCGCCACATGTTGTATCCACATGGGGAATCGAACCCGGATCTTCGGCGTGACAAACGGGCGATTTAACGGGCGATTTAACTCTACCACGCTGTTTAATCCTTGACACCGACACATATAGTCATTTTAACTAGACATACAGTGCGTGTATTTCAGTGTCTGTTCAGTAAAGTAATAAGTATGATGAAGATCGCTGTACAGTGAAAGTATTGAGATTAACGTTGTTGATAGCACGTACACAGAAACACATGTACAACATTATTTGCACTCCACACGTACACTTGACAAAGGTAAATGTTTAACATTAGCTGGTACGTTATGTAAACACCAGATTAAATTAACACGGTGCAATTTGACGTCTACTTACGTTGTTTCGATCGGGTATATCTCCACATGAGCGTGACGCGAGATACAGGGGTCGAGGTTCAATCTCACTGGAAAGTAAACACGTGCGTTCCATCTAGACTGTCTCCTCGTCTCACTTAAGTCAGACCATGCTTCGTTAACACAATTAAAACGAATCCGAATTACAATAACCATTACAAATACCACCACGTGGATTTTATAGATTTTTGTGCGATTGTATGTCCTATAATATGTAAATTATTATTGAAATTGTTAATATTTTGGAGTGATCCCCAGATGTAGAGCCTCAAAGTGATAACAGCTGTATCCTTGACCTGTATCCTGACAACACCTGTATGCACTAGCATTCTCGGAAGCGTGATTTTCTTAGTTAGACCTAACAAAGTAAGACTTCCTTTATGTACTTTACTTCAGCCGATGACTTGTATTTTGTTCCATGATCAGCTCTACCCGGGAGTCGACGAAAGGCGATTTGCCAAACGTAAAAACCTCATTCATGTGGCGCGCTAACCTGATCGTCAAGGACAGCGTGGGAGGTCAATGTGACTTGTTTGTATCGTGTGGAATTATGTTTTCCTTTCATGCATTTAGTTCTCATGTTGATATGAAATAACGCCGTTGAAGGAGTTTGGGGCATATATTCTTTACAAATATTTGTTAAGGTGTGAGGGTCTGAACCCTTGGTAAAAATACTGTCAACTAAATCAATACTTCAAAAGAGTAAACTATATTTTTAAAACAGATATAACACGAATTTGTTAGTTTATTTATACTTGCGAGTTATATGATTTTGTTGTATTTATACAGACGTTAAGATGTCCAGGAGCAGTGGGGTAGCCCAGTGGTTAAAGCGTTCGCTCGTCACACCGAAGACCCAGGTTCGATTCCCCACATGGTTACAATGTGTGAAATCCATTTCTGGTGTCTCCCGCCGTGATATTGCTGGAATATTGCTAAAAGCGGCGTAAAACCAAACTCACTCACTCACTTAAAATCCAGTTCATGTTAACACATTTTATAATGATATGAAGTTTTGTAATCTATAGTGTGTAACATACTCACTGTTGTGTCTAAATACCTGCACGTATCTACTCTTTAATTTAATCTGAAAATATCCACGATAACAAAATTCGCAAAAATATACTGAGAGAAAACAATAAAGGATCACCGGAATATTCAAGCGTTCCTATATTATTTCCCAGTTTTCATTACCACAGCGCTATTCAAAGCTGGTGATGAAAACTGGAAAATATTTTGTCACTTCGTCGCACACATAAGTAATAACTAACAACAGACACCGTGATCATAACACTACTAAAGTATGACAACAATGTCTATGTACTGAAAGTCACACAATATTCTATAAAAGTATGTATATATTGTTTCAAAATATAGAAAGTCAGTAGAAAAGAATACCCAGTCTTGACTATCGTCTTAAAAAATCCTTGTTTTCGTGATGGGAATACAACAACAAACAGCTGTAAGGACAAAATAGCAGTGGCAATGATATGAATGGATCACGGGAAAGTAGTAATGACACCAGGTGCTTGCAAGAAGGGTAAGCTTGTCCTGCTCTACCTGAAGCATCCATCATTCTCCAAAAGGAAACTCACTCACTCACTCACTCACTCGTTGTGCGATCAAACGTCAGTGGTACCTTTGAACCAATACCTTATCCTTCCCACGGAACCCTTAAACGCTGGTAGTGGATATCGGAAGGGATATGTATAACGTCCTGCCGGCAGAGAAGAGTTATCTCCCCGCCGTGACTGGAATATTGCTGAGTGCGGCGTAAAACAATAAACAAATAAACAATGTTCCCGCCAATGTAACAAGTCAATACCTGACATGTGATACTCCGCGACACTCTAACAATATACCCTTGTGCACTGCAGATGGACCTGCTCCAGACACTGGGACCACAGGCATTTGAGGTGACTTTCTTCCTCTCCTTCCTGTTGCTGCTGTACTCAGCCCTAAACCTACAGATGCTGATGTCTCTGGTATTCTTTTCCCTGGTCTACTACACGTACCGGGTCATCGGAAGGAGAACTGCCAAATATGCAGTGCCTACAGACAAATATGTTCTCATCACCGGCTGTGACACAGGTTAATTTGAAGTGTGTTGATAAACACCGTATTCCAGGTCCGTGAAAATTGGACCAGACAATACACTTATTGCCATCCTAACCATGGATCCTGGCATTTGGTATATGATGCCAGCCTGTCTGTCTTATCCATTTTGTCGCCTCTTAACACAAGCTTATGGCGCTGGGGACTTCCTTCAAACACAGATTCCCCTCGGTCGAAACAAGTGTTGATGACACAGTTCCCATGCAATAGAGCATTCTCAGAAAACCCACACGCATGATGTATCACACTAAAGTGTTGATGATACAGTTCCAATGCAAAAGAGCATTCTCAGAAAACCCAAACGCATGATGTATCACACTGAAGTGTTGATGATGCAGTTCCCATGCAAAAGAGCATTCTCAGAAAACCCACACGCATGATGTATCACACTAAAGTGTTGATGATACAGTTCCCATGCAAAAGAGCATTCTCTGAAAACCCAAACTTATGATGTATCACACGGAAGTGTTGATGATGCAATTGTCATGCAAAAGAGCATTCTCAGAAAACCCACACGCATGATGTATCACACTGAAGTGTTGATGATACAGTTCCCATGCAAAAGAGCGTTCTCAGAAAACCCAAAACGCATGATGTATCACACGGAAGTGTTAATGATGCAGTTCCCATGCAAAAGAGCATTCTCAGAAAATCCAAACTTATGATGTATCACACTTAAGTGTTGATACCTCCTGCCTCCCTATAACAAACTGGGTGACCCCCCTTAAAATCATCATCACCCCCTAGCCATAAATTATGAACAGTCCCTAAATACCAGTTTTGAAAGGTATTAATTTTGCAGACACGTGTTATGTATCTGTCACCACACAAAAGCCTGCAATTATTTACAGGTATTGGTCACAGCTTGGCTATAACGTTAGATGACATCGGGTTCAGTGTGATAGCCACATGTCTGCGAGGAGAGGGAGAAGGTGCAAAGCAGCTGAGAAAGGCGGGGTCCAAACGAATGCATGTATTGGAGGTGGACATCTCAAGTGATGAAAGTGTCGCAAACAGTCTGAAATATGTCGAGAACGAATGCAAAATGACAGGTTAGCAAGCATTGGTTTATTAATATTTTTCATTTTCCAGAAACGGACCTTTCCCGAATAACATCATGTAATTGTATAGATGTTTTCTCCCGGGTCTTGGTATGGATCCAAAGTCAGTCACACTTGTATTGATGTACAAGAGGGACTGATGTTATACTGGTTTGACGCAAAATTGTCAAATTGGTCCCTGTGGTCAGAGGTGGCCTCTGTTGTCCAAGAGGCTTAAATTCAGAGGGAACTGTTCGCTGAATGGCCCATGGGTTATGATGGACAGAGGAAACTGTGTAGAATATTTGGTATAGACAATGGTTAAGCGAAACCTACATGTAAGCACCCATATGCTGACAGTTTTCTAATGGACTCGGTTGATAATAATACAAATGCTAGAAGTCCCGCTTCTGTTTGCCCTTTGAAACCAGAGTGAGCTCATTTACGTAAATCTTTAATGCTGCGCTGAGAACATTTAACATTAACATTTAACCACAGTCTATGACTCCCACTATGTGTGAAGGCCATTTCTGGTGTCCCCCGTCGTGATATTGCTGAAATATTGCTAAAATCGACGTAAAACCATACTCACTCACCCACTCACACACACACTCACTCTGAAAGTTTTATCTGTTTCCGACATTAATATTAACGCAATATTTACACAAATATGATATATATATATTTGCAAACATCGAGATTGACATTATAATAAGATGTATTTACATAACCTGCCTCTAATACTGTACCAGTATTCTGTACCAATACTGTGTTGTTACATTACTGATAGTATTATGTTCCTGGTTACAGGATTGTGGGCTCTCGTCAACAACGCTGGAATAAACTTTCTGGGCGATGTAGAGCTTGCTACCATGAAACAGTACAGCCACATTAACAACGTCAATAATTTTGGTCCTCTAAGGATGTCAAAAGCGTTCCTTCCTCTTATACGAAAGGCAAGAGGTACACCACCAATGTATTTATATAAACAAACCAGTACAACGTTATACAGTAGCTGCAATATGACTCGTCTGACCATCACTATAAGGATTAATAATACACCCTCATTTGTCTACACATGTCATCGTAACCCAAATGCGTGGATCGATGCTCACGATGTTGATCACTGGGTTGTCTGGTCATATAACTGGAATATTGCCGAATGCTGCGTAAAACAATAACCAACTCATCATTTGTCAATATACATGAAGTGCATTTATTTTCATGCTTACAAACTGCATTTGAACCAAATGCACAACGCGGCAGCGATTCTGCAGGCATCAGTGTGGTTTAGGAACTTTCTGCTGACGAATATGTACAAGTCGGCAACCTACCCATCAAGTATGTTAAACTGAAACGGCTACATGCAACAGTCAGCTAGCCATGCGACCATTGTGTCAACTTCAGTGAATGCTTCCCATTCCTCTGCCACTGTTACGAAATGGGCTGCGTGATCCAAGAGGGGAAGAGCCTCGAAGATGTTCCAGGGTCAGAAAGACCTGTTATTGTCACCACTAACACAAACTGTGCAAACATGCATGACACGATTCTGTCACATAGCCAATACTTGAGAAAAGGTTTGGAACATTCTGGGGAATGAACTGGTCATGACCAAGGTTTCCGCAAGGCTAACGACTCCTAATTAAAAGCAGTTCATCTTGTGATAGTCTACGTCCTTTTTCAAAGCATTGATTTTGTTGTGTGATTAATAACTATACTACGGGCAAACTCTAAATAACTATTAAACCACTAGGGAAAGTTATGTCCATTGTTTTTGGAGGTGTTTTATTAGGATAACTGATGAACTGCCCTAGGGCAATTATTTCTATTTAAAAACGCCGCCATGTAGCTGGAATATTGCTGAGTGCAGCCAGCGTAAAACTAAACTCACTCACTCACTCACTCTAATTCAAAAACATCTTCATCATGCCTTATACATTACACGCGTATTAAATAAGTATGCCCTCGTGGTGTAAGCCGTTTAATCACCCTCACTACGGTAGTTATATGAATAAACTCTGCGAGGGCTTGTAAGGGTGTCTCTGATTAACCTATAAGTAACCTAGTGAATCTAGTTATCCTCTCCCAGCCAGTGGATACATCTAACGTATCTTCTGAAGAAGGTAAAGACAGCTCCGTCAGTCGACAAGGATATGGCTTCTCTTTCTTAGGCTTCCAAATGAATTCTACTGTTGACCTAAACTAATATACTAATCTGCTTATGCACTTTCATGACAATATTAGTGTTGAAGAAAGTGCACTAATCTCGTTCTGTATGAAGGAAATGCATCAGCGCATTGGTCTGTTGTTCCATAAACTTTCTTCAAACTCTTTGAACAACATCCGTAATCACCAGAATTGGCACTCTCAAGTGTCAACCTCTTCCCAAACTTGCGCTGGACTTCTGCAAACCGTTGCGGAGGACTTCACCAGGCGGAAACCTTCTTATCCAGTGGGAAAGATGTACCCCACGACAGTCCTTATTAGTTAGGGTGAAACGCTTCTCATATTGCAGGTACGACATACATAGACCGTAGCATAGTTGTGTGAATCACATCACGACATACATTGTACGAGCTGCACTTTGCACAGATTCAGTTGTATGTAAGTGTATTCAGACTAATAATCTCTATGTAGAATAATCTGATTGTTTTAACTGGTCACGATATGTTCTAATTTTCTGTTGTATTATGTTCCATTGGTTTCAGGTCGCATAGTGAATGTAACCAGCGTCAAGGGTAGGTTCGCCTTGCCGTCCAACGCTGCCTACAGTATGACCAAATGGGCAGGAGAAAATTTCTCAGACACTCTCAGACTGGAAATGAAGAGGTTCGGGGTCAAGGTCATTATCATGGAACCAGGTCATTTTGGTGGGGCCACAGGGTGTCTTAACAAAGACGGGGTATGTAAAATAGTTCAAACAAAATATTTGCATAAAATGTTTCTTCAAGTGGCATCTAGAAGCTGGTATGGTGAAGAGGAACAATCTTTCAAATATAGACAACTTCCTTTTTGGAATAGATGCAACGTTTTGGTGTAGATGGTAACACCGTTAACGCTCTCTTGTTTGATAACGGTGTTAGCATCTGCACCGAAACGTTGCATCTGTAGCCACGAAGAAGTTGTCTATCCATAAAAGAATGTGTTCCCCTTAATAAACAAGTTTGCGTCGTTTCAAGCATTTTCATTACCGATCCATTCTACATACATATTCCTGGAAATGGCAACTTTGACTTTTCATACTTGTGTTGCGCCTTGGGTTTGAAGGCAGAAATTGGAAACCGTTGTGTAATATTCGATACATGTTAGTGCAACTGAAAATCTGTAGACTCTGATCAACTGTCTGACTGAGTTTGGTTTTTCGCCGCTTTTAGCAATATTCCAGCAACATCACGACGGGGGACACCAGAAATGGGCTTCACACATTGTACCCATGTGGGGATTCGAACCCAGGTCTTCGGCGTGACGAGCCAACGCTTTAACCATTAGGCTACCCCACCGCCCCAGACTCTGATCAAGATTCAGCATCAATGATCCGCTGTGTTCGCCACATTAATACTGTTGCACTACACTATGTTCTGGTATACAGCCAGTTGTCTACGACAGAGCGCCTGTCAAGTTAACGTGACAAGATTGGATAAAGTGACTAGTCTTCTCCTTTTTTGGGATTAAACCCGTCCACGAGCCCACCTATCCCGAGACTGTAGACACATGTATGTCATATAAACCGCCATTCAGATTGGTGTAATTCATTGTGTCTCCCTGGACTCCAGATAGCCCGTATCAGGAAGGACCTGGACGAGCAGTGGGAGGAGGCGTCTGAGGATGTGAGACAAACCTACGGGAGGGACTACCTTGACGAGCAATTCCAGGCAGCCATTGCCTCCTCCTCAACCAGCTTCCCTACTCTTCATCCCATTATGGTCGCTTTCAAGGATGCACTGTTGAACGAGCAGCCACAAAATAGATATTTAACTGATGGTAGCAATGGCCTGTACGACCCATATTGTGTAAGTATTTCCAGTACATATCTCACATACACATTATACAATAAGAATCAACAACCCACAACTGCTATTATTTTCTACAATATGTGGTGTCATGTCTGAAGTGTACTTCAGGCTAGATTATGATCGTATGATCGCACTAATGATCATGTAGATCAAAGATTGACTCCAGAGACCTAATCGGTTTAATCATTAATGCACGCCTCTAAGGCCACAGACCCGTGAAGATCCGTGTTAGAATTGGTCTTCAGTAAGAGGTGACTAACGGGATCGGTTGTTCAGACTCGCTGACCTGGTTGACACATGTCATCGTATCCCACTTGCATAGATGGATGTTCATGATATGTTAATCACTGGATTGT
Source organism: Haliotis rubra (assembly GCF_003918875.1). Classification (NCBI taxonomy): domain Eukaryota; kingdom Metazoa; phylum Mollusca; class Gastropoda; order Lepetellida; family Haliotidae; genus Haliotis; species Haliotis rubra. Next base: position 212,869 of record NW_025765217.1, on the reverse strand, counting down.
CTGGTCCAGACTCGATTATTTAGAGACCGCCACCATATGGAATATTGCTGAAAGTGGTGTAAAACTAAACTCACTCACTCAAACTCGCTCTAAGGCCAATGGTCACAGCGGAGTCAAACGTAAAGAATGCAGAAACAAACAACAGCTGTATCTACCAAATCTGCTGATAAAATCCACATTGCCAAGTGCACAGTGGACATACGCAAATGTAATAATAACAAAATCCTCATCCGTACGAGAACATGTGATTGAAAATATCTTACTCCGATCTGACCTTGGGAAAGACAGTGTAGCTTCACTTCCGTGGCTCCTTGGTGATCAAAACGTGTGAAAGGGAAGAGAATATACATTAAGACAAAAATAATTGATCGTATACATTGTCATTTATTATCTTGCGTGAGTTGATGAGTTTACATTTACGCCGCTTTTACTAATATTCCAGCAAAAACACAGCGGGGTACATCAGAAAAGGGCTTCACACATTGTACAATTGTGAGTTATTGAACCAGGGTTTTGGAAGTGACGAGCGGACGCTTAAACCACTAGGCTACCCCACCGCCCCCATTGTCTTGAATATGACTGCAACATGTTGAGAAATGGCAAATGTTTTCAGTTAATATGTCAGACAAACACAAATTGCAAGTTTAAGAAGTGGCAGATAAACTTATACTTCCATACTATAAATTCACATGGACATATGACACGTGCAACTCAATGCAGCGTACCCCTCCTCCAACCTTCAACAATTACCTATTGTATCCCAGCGACTGTCCAATAATCATAGTTTCGTACTGAGTGTTCTTCCTTAACTAGGTTAAGATTCTCCACAGGGCGGAGGGGTAGCCTCGTGGTTAAAGCGTTCGCTCGTCACGCCGAAGACTTCAATTCATCACATGGGTACTATGTGTGAAGCCCATTTCTGGTGTACCCCGTCGTGATATTGCTGGAATATTGCTAAGGCGGCGTAAAACTAACTAACTCACTCACTAACATTCGTTATTGTCCGTTTCAGCTGTGTGCCCGCTTATATAGCGTTCTTCCCGAGACGTGGATGGACAAAGTTGTAGACTATTATTTTGGAGGAGGACCCATTGCTGATGCCCTGAAAAAGGAAGCATGAAGAGTATAGCGCTGGTTATCTATCGTACAAAACAATACTCCTGATTACAGAGTTGTGTTGATTTTTAGTACGTGTTGATTCCGAAGTAGAAACAAATGCAAATAGTGAACCGGAAATCAACCCGTAAAACAATAAGTGTGAAAGCAACAAAGCAGCTTGATGTAATTTACAACTGTGTACTAAAATTAACTAAGTAAACAAATTCATACTAATTACTACAAATGCATTACCAGACAGACAGGTTTATTCGGTAATTTAGGCCCAAGGCCCATAATACATACATTTGGCAAAAGTAAATACATACTGAGTAAGGCTGAGTATAGTTTAGTATTGATTTGCTTTACAGTTATTCATTCCTTCTACGGCAAACTTGTGAAAGATATTTACTCAATGATTTTAAATATGTATATTGTCCGATGACAACAATCAGATGAAGATTTCAATTGTCGGTGGTTGAGTCAGATGTATTGAAAAACAATCAGATCTTTGTTGGGAATATTTGGACATATTAATAAAATATTACCGTGACAATACAATGCAATAGACTGGTAGTACAATTTCAACTGCAGTACTATGCAAAAGCAGTGGTAATAGCTTTAAAGACAAAGATGGTAATATTCACGTCACTGCAACAATGATCAAGTATCCAAAAGTAGGCCGAGCATGAATATCCAGGATACGATTGCTGGTATTCTTGAGATGTAATATGAGAGAGGCAAGAGTTAGCTCCCATAGACAAAGGTGGTAATATTCACGTCACTGCAACAATGATCAAGTATCCAAAAGTAGGCCGGATATATATCCAGGATAAGATTGCTGGTATTCTTGAGATGTAATATGAGAGTGGCCAGAGTTAGCTCCCATTGTGCACACAAGAAAAAGCCTCCAGAAGATTCTCCAACTACCTGGGTCAGAATATAGAAGATCCCTGTCCCTCACTGACTATCTGCATGTACAATGCTTTACACTTGGAACATTCTTACATTCGAATGAGGTTTAGAAAGCATCACTCAGGGCTGGGCATCACTGGAATACATCCACCCACTCAAGCACAAACCGGTCTCAATACACACACAAAAAACCAACGAAGCACACACACACACCCTCACACAAAAAACACACACACTGCGTTTTAAGTAGGGTTGCACGGTATTACCGGTACACCGCAATACGCTTTTCAAATGATACGTATTGCAATATGTTTTTCTGAGAACCGGTATATTGGGTAAAGAACATATAAGAAGTTTTTGTGCTTATTTTTATGGTTTAAAGTAAAATCTATACAGACTTTCCTTCACAAGAGATGTTTTACTTCTTCATTCAATGACAACACGGCATACCATTAAAAATATGTATAAAAAGGAAATAGAATCCCTGACTATGCAACTTAAGTTTGCGATTGCTGTTACCAGAACCATAACGTATATTTGTAGGTACTTATAATATAGAAAACTGGATCGACATGTGCAATTAGTGTCACTTAATGTCAAACACTTAAGTTCCCAATATATCTCAATACGTATCGCAATACGGGTACCTGAATCGCAATATATTGCAATACAATTTATTTGCCAATACACAGCGCTAGTTTTAAAGTTCGGTAACATGGCTGCTAGTATGTCAAACCCCATTAGTGTGGTTCGCTGTTGAAGGTTTTAGTGAATGCTGTGCCCAGGTTGGAATTATTAACATGCTGCCGTAACACAGTGGGGTCATTTCTGGTTCGATGTTCACAGTATTGCTTGTCATGGCCTTATACCTCGTGCCTTTGTTGTGCAAGTGATCACTGATCCCTCATCTGCGAGTGAGACGCGTGTTCGTGGATTGGATGGTCACATAGCTTAGTCTATAACGAGCTATTGTATTCCATGGTTTGCCTGACACAGCGGAGTTACAAGTCTGGCTTGTACTGACAAACAAAAGACAGTATGGACTTGCATGTACACGTAAATCTTTCAGATACGGGGCGGTGGGGTAGCCTAATGGTTAAAGCGTTGGCTCGTCACGCCGAAGACCCGGGTTCGAATCCCCACATGGGTACAATATGTGAAGCCCATTTCTGGTGTCCCCCGCCGTGATGTTGCTGGAATATTACTAAAAGCGGCGTAAAACCAAACTCAGTCAGTCAGTCTTTCAGATACCTCATCATCATCATCATCCTCATCTTTTTTTCCTCCATTAGGAGATTATTGTGAAGATATTTACAAATTTGGACTGTAGATGGACATTTACATCTTTTCAAAATGAATGAGTGAGTGAGTTTGGATTTACGCCGCTTTTACCAATATTCCAGCAATATAACGGCGGGTGACACCAGAAATGGGCTTCACACGTTATACCCGGGTCTTCGGCGTGACGAGCGAACGCTTTAACCACTAGGCTACCCCACAGTCCATTTCAAAGTGAGATGTTAGTAAGTAAATATTGGGATTTGCAAAACATAGGAAAACACGCATGATATTGTGAATGAAATGGAGTTCAGATGTTTAATAATATCGTATTTGCATAATGCCTCTCACTGTTCATAATTGTGAATTGAAATCTCTCTTTGGTAGATGCCTTTGATCTTCATTACAAATGATGCACTTAGGTCATTGACTAGGTCACTACAATCGGAGTCATATATTGCATCACATTAACGTCTTTACTTCAGATTCCGTATGACAAACCATCAGTGAGTGAGTGAGTGAGTTTAGTTTTACGCCACACTCAGCAATATTCCAGTAACATGGTGGCCGTCTGTAAATAATTGACCCTGGACCAGAACATCCAGTGATTAACATCATGAGCACGATCAACGTAATTGGGATACGATGACATGTGTCAACCACGTCAGCGAGCCTGACCATCCCGTTAGTCGGCACTTACAAGATGGGTAACGTGACGTTGATTGGGATAGTCAAACAAACCATCAGTCTGCCCGCGAGTAGAACCGACGTTGATTATAGGGCTGAAACTGCACTGTGCAAAGCTGTCAATACACCAGCATCTGAATATCAGTTTTCCCAGATGAACAAATAGAAGTAATCTGTATTGCAATAACAAGGAATACAAATGGATTTTGGTTAACACAGTTTATTAAGACAAACATTAAATAATCGAGTGATTGAGTAAGTGAGTTTACATTTACGCTGTTAGTAGCAATATTCCAGCAATATCACGGCGGGGGACACCGGAAATGGGCTTCAAACATTGTAGCCATGTGGAAAATTGAACCCATATATATTGTGTATAATCTAAGATTTGAAGCAACTGCTATAAAACAATGTACATCAAACATGCATAAACAATACCTTCAGCAGTACAGAAAACAGAAAGCTGTCTCTAAATTAAACAATCTACATCCAAGCTTCAGGTCGAGACTTCAGCGGCGATCATCAGGAGACAAATAGCAGCAGGCCTAACAGTCACTGTTGACTCGACTCAACCCGTCTTATTACAAACGTGTGCGGACGTCGGAGAAGACAACCTGTCTTCGTAGTCGCCTACTTCAACCTGGCTGGCAGATCAATATAATGTGTGCATGTTTGCCGTACAGAATTAGCTGCAGCAACTTTATGAGAATATGTACAGTAAGTGTGATATATGTATAGAAAGAACGTGAATTATACTAAAATGTACATCAAGATGTACTGAGAATGATTTGTACTGCTAGTAGCTGACAAGACAATGGCGAAGTTAAGCCAACAACACAAAATTGAACGGAAGCAGATCTGCGCAGAAAACAAGAGCTGTACAAAGGTAGCAAATGGCCACACGCGGCCTCCGTGACAAAAACGGCATACTGTTATACCTGAAGAGAGGTTATTGTGTGTGATATCTATCCAGGAACCAGAAAAAAACATGTTATAAAACATGTTTGAATGCTCACAGTTTGGTATTAGACTTCTAACACAGCTAGCATTATCTTCCGTTGTCATGGTATACAGTGTCCATTATTCATAGTGTCGGGGTTTCGAAAAAGTGATATACGAACGTTATATGCAGCTTGATAACATTGTCATAATATGATCGGGAGATGGTGCAGCCAAATCCGCTTCCCCAACTGCACCAAATTCTGTTCGCTGCTTAAAGGCACACTATCACGCCACACTTCTCTAATAATCAATATTGCATTTCTCTCATTAAACCTAACTACCAGCCCCTAGCGAAGCTACCATATTTGAAATTTCTTTATTCGGTACTGTGGTGTGGGCCATCAGCCCTATGTACAACATGGTCCATACATCATAAGGGAACTTATGCAAGTACAGCAAGGCTATGTGACGATACAATAGATTTTGCAAAATACTTATACAGGTGTATCCAGGCATGGAAGATATAACATCCCACGAACAATGATGCATAATTTTACAAGGTAATTATACAAGCTTTTTAAGGCAAAGTCTTAAGGCATAGAGGATATAACAGTCCATATCCAATGCTACCTGTTACAATGATACCTATACAAGAACATCAAGACATGGAAAATATATAGTAATCCAAGGGTTTAACAAAGTGCAGATGCATCATGGTATGGAGATATTAGTTTTACACAGTATATAAACAAGTGCTTGAAGGTCGGAGATTTGCAGCATGGAAGATATATCAGGCCACTTTCGATGATACATAGTTATACCGAGCGCATACACAAATGCATCAAGACATGGAAGACCTAGCATTCCATATATACTAAAACATAAATTTTATACAAGAGTTTTAAAAAGGAGATTATAATAATAATGTGATACATAATACAAGTACGAGTACAGCAAGGGACAAGGATGATATACCAGTCCCCGTACAGTAATATATATTTTTACAAGGTATACTATACAAGAGCTTTGAGGCGAAGATTTGAGGCATGTTGAGAAGACATTAGTAAATTAAAATTTGCCAAAGTTGGAAATTTAGAATATTTAAGGGGTATATATCTCTGGCGAAGATTATAATTTATTCCCAAAACAGTACGTATTAAGATTGCAATATGAAATTAAAAAGTTCCAATGAATTAAGGCAACGTTGCATTAAATCGACTCTCGCATCCTCTACCGACCGAACTTTATTTCAAGCGAACCCCCATAGAGTTATGTCCCTTGGAACACTCTTCACGAATATCCTATAACGCAACTTGTGATTGAGGCCCGTTCGGCAAACACCAACAACACCGCGTGGGACTGTTTTCGGTGTACGGAGCAATTGTTTGCGTTCCATATATGGCAAGTGGTATCTGTTTGGAAGCTGTTCGCCTCGAAGTTTCAATTATCGATCTCAGGCATAAGGGATAATAAGTCTATTATTGTAACAATAAGAGGCTAAAGTGAGTGCATATGCCCCAATATATAATAGTGCAGGTGATGGGTGAATTATAATTATCGTTTTGGTTGCTGCGAGTCGTTTCATTCTTTTTGCCATCCTTGCCTTTAGGCTTGAACTTATTATCCCTTACGCCTGATGCACTCACTTTAGCCTTCTAGTGTTACAATAAAAGACTTATTATCCCTTACGCCTGAAATCGATAATTGAAAACAAAATATTGTCGAAAAATTGTGACATTGTGCCTTTAAAACAATTGTCCGCAAAGTACAGCTGCATCATAGCGTCCTGTTAGAGCATACATGTAGTCTTGTCCAGACAAATGAAATATTGTGAACATCGTCAGGCGACGTGGTGGTACTGCAGCAGAGGTGATGGCTGATGCAACTGGTATGGATGAAGTTGCACCTGTTGCAGTGGAGGCGATGGGTGAATTGTTCCATGTTGTTACAAATGTTTTGGATGACGTTTCATCTGTTGTAGTGTCAGCGAAGGCTGAATTAATGCATGTTGCTACGGTGGTATGGGTGAACTTTCATCTGTTGCAGTCGAAGTGATGGCTGAATTATTCTATAGCGTAACAGATGGTATGGATGAACTTTCATCTTTTGCAGTGGCAGCGATGGCTGAATTAATGCATGTTGCTAAGGTGGTATGGATGAACTTCCATCTCTTGCAGTCGAGATGATGGCTGAATTCTGCATGGTCTAACAGATGGTATGGATGAAGACTCATTTACTGCAGTGAATGTGGTGGCTGATGTGTCTTCTGCGAAGAAGCCTATGCTGAATGCTGCATGGCGTTACGGATGCGCTTGATCAAGATGCATCTGTTACATAGGCGCTGAAGGCGTTGGTCTTTGTTCCCAGTTGTAGTACGTGTACACAGGAGCATAGTTCATGTCTCCTTTGGTAAAATCGGTGTCGGCATCGTCCTTAATGTTCACAGTACCAAACACACTTTCTGCGTAGGATGGAGGCGCTAAAAGGCAAACGGTACGTTAATTTTCAGGGTAACACAATCACAAAGGATTTGTCTTATGTAAGGAACACAACGTAATAATTATGCACAATTTCAAACGGTGTTCTTGATCTGTTAGGAAAGTCTTGTAATAGGTTAACATTAAGATGACGTGTTTTGATGATTGTTAAACATGGCAGCACGGTACATATATGACAGTCGGAGTTACATGGGCTTCAGTGTACCATCTGATACACTGATAATGTGAAGAATTCAAAATGCTTTCTGATGACAAAATGTGAAAACACAAACTTTTACAGTTTTGCATGGGCTGAATCGACGGACACATAAAATATTCTAGTAAATATTGCTGTAACAGTTTTATTAACTTTAACACAAGAACTTATAAGTGACAGGTGCGATGACTGCAAAGTAAACTCACGCATTATTTCTTCAGGAGGGGCCAGAAATGGGCTAGCATGTGCCCCTTCCTGGTAACCCGGTTTAATCAAGGATGGCCGAGGCGATGACTGGGAAGGAGGCGCGAACCATTATTACTGCTGGAGCGTGGCACGGAGTGGTATGGACCCGATGGTCACCCCGAGTGGTATCTCTAGCTTGAAAGCGGGTCCGGCAGGACTCACACAAAACTGTAACCACACCAAATATTTCTCAGATTCGAGACATAGTGGTATATCCATAACAAATTCAAGGTTCAGATTATAGAACTCTGAAACGAACAATGAAGTCGAACATTTTAGACAGCTGTCATCTGATTTGCCGAAGAGCCCACGGGTATTTTGTAAAAATAAATGTCAAAAGTTGCTCCTTATTCAGCTGACGTGACCGTGGAGGATGAACAGAAATTAAGCGGAATGAAGGTGAAACCTTATTAACTAAAGAACATTGCTTTTAGATTGAGCCGTCAGCGTTCAACAATGCTTCAACACAAGCGGTTTCAAATGAAACGTTGGTCAGAACTTCGACCGAAAATATTGCATAAGACCGAGTATAATAATGTTGGTATTACTGCATAAGACCGAGTATAATAATGTTGGTATTATTTCATTATCACATACGATTTAATCCCAAATTGGATAACATTGAACAATAATATTGATAATGTCTACTAAAATTCTAAAAATTCTTTGAAAATATATATTTGACGGCCGTCTTGCATTTTGGTCAACACGGGCGAGAGAGAGAGAGAGAGGTGGTCAAAACGCTAGATAGTAAATCACGTACAGCACTGTTACGAATAATTCTGAATAAAATACAAAGTCTGACGATATAATGATGATGTTTTAGGCATAGACTGACAGCCGTTTCGCTATATTGGCGGCCATCTTTGATTTCCGGCCACTACTGAGCTGGAGTTTAGAATTGTTCGATGTATAAATGTGAAGCGTGTGATGCAGTTAAGCCACAGTGTCCCATTTTGCCAAACCCCCGCCTTATCCACCCCACTTGAGACATCTGATTCAGTTAAAACAACGTGGTAGCACAGTTTACCTTACCAAATGCACAGAGCGCCTATACAGAGATGGATTTCGTTCATGTGACAAGCAGTGACGACCCTTTGATAACAACACAACACTGTGATTGTTTTAATAGTGCCATAGAGCTAACCATTTCGATAAGTTTCTTAAACCTTCATATATCCTAATGATCTAATTGTTTCAATATATGTCCAAAGTATACCGAAATTCTATCTCTATGTCTGTTTAATGCATTCAACATTCGGTGTACCCTTCTCAGCATAAAACCCTCTCCGGGCCTGACCATTAATTCTCAATGCTTAACTTATTGAAATACACTATGACATTAGTACAAATTAACACTAAACATTTTTCACAGAATTTTAGTATGGCCATACCTGCACAAAGTAGTTAATTTCGATTATTCTGCAACCCTGTAACTCTGATGGCGGTACGGGCGGTACCCTTAGAAGGTCACCATTCCATACATCAGAATCTCCAGGAAGGATTTCTCCATGCGATATTTCCCCTATTTTCTCAAAGTTTGTTCGCGTCTTGCCTCTTGCATGATACCGAACAACCTACAAAATAGATGTGAAGTCAAAATATTATGAGCCAATAAAACACATGAAAGAAGTAAATTTACATGATATCTAGTACCTATAGCAATGCATGTATATCAAGTGTCCTGATGCAAAGCCGACGCATCACAATGCTCAGAGTGTTACGTGTAAAGTCACCAAATATGACTTTAAATTCATCTTCTGGAAATTTTCATACCTGAAGTGAATTATACAATTTCGAAAAGGGTACGTTTTATTCTTAGCGATGCGTTTACATCAACTCTGTCACCTTTTGGTTCCATTATTCCTCATTCAATTGGAATCCGAGAGTTCCTGATTGTCCTTACAGGCTATATCTCTGTTAAACACATGGTACTAATTATGGCAATCTAGACAGTGGACTACAGCCCCCTTTAAACATTACCATCATATATACGTTTCAAACCTTTTTACAGTCGTTCATTTTCCATATTTAAAATAAAATAGCAATGCCGTTAAAAAAAACTTTTAAAGCAGTCCCCTTTAACCGTTGTCATAATATTATATAGTTTTTACACCTTTTTACAGTTGAATTTCCTTATTCCAAATACAGTAGTAATGTCGATGAAAAGAACATTTAAAGGAAAACATAAAGCTGTATTGTCAGGGATACGATGTTTCCATCACACACTTGTTACTGACCATGTACAATTCAGCGTATGATCTCGTCATTTTCCTGTTGCTGTGGTTGGTGACCTCTGCCTTGATAGGAATTGATTCTCCCGGAACATAGCCACGTCGATCAATTTGAAACCTGGAGCTGATTGGTCCAGATTTACAGCATAAGCAACACAGATTCTTTTCATTTGCACCTGAAGAACTTTCCTACAATCACAGATCACAAACATTCAAAATATTGCTGAAAGACACGATAACGTACAAAAAGACAAATAATATATTGACAAACACATCCTGAGCATCGATCTACGCAACTGGGATACGATGACATGTCTCAACCAAGTCAGCGAGCCTGACCACCCAAACCGGTTAGTCGCCTCTTTCGACAAGCGTAGGTTGCTGAACACCAATTCAAACCCGGATCTTCACGGGTTGACAAACCTAGTTATGAATTGGTCGTAGCCTTAAGGGACAATTAAATCAACATTTGGCAGTATAGGCATTTACTCAATAAAATTTTAAACTCGACAGCATTAATGAAATTACCCCACAACGAGGGGACATCTGTAATGTATGTAGTAGTGAATAATTGATGACATCTTCACTATTGCAATAATTCATGTATACCACGGAGAACTTAAGTTTAGTTTCTCACTCACTCACTCACTCACTCACTCACTCGCCATAGCTCCAGGTACAGTGTTGAGGTCCAACAGACTGACCACTGTGAAAGCCGTTTTCGTTGTGTGGTCAAACTTCCATACTCACTCACTCACTCACTCACTCACTCACCATAGCTCCAGGTACAGTGTTGAGGTCCAACAGACTGACCACTGTGAAAGCCCTTTTCGTTGTGTGGTCAAACTTCCATGGCTTGTCAATGGTACCTTTGAGCCAGTACCTTACCCTTCCCACGGAACCCTCAAACGAGGTCGGGAGTCCGAGTGGCAGTTGGTATCGGAAGGGATATGTATAACGTCCCGCCGGCAGAGAAGGGTTATCTCCCCCTTGTCCCGACGCTGCAAAATCCCAAAGACATTGGTCGTACTAGTTAATATAGTATCTCTATCATTCTAAATTACGGCCTATAGCTGGGGGCGTTTGTTACAATGCATGTTCGATGGCTTCGGATGGACTGTGACAACAATAAAATGACATCATAATAGTGGTTACCAATCTCGGATTAAAGATACATTATTACTTCGCCACGTGCATTTATTTAAATGAGCGTTCCCAAATGTAAGTGTATGTAAACTGGGCTTCCGTTTAACCGCGTCCAGACAAACGGTATTGTTGTATATTGTAACAAGCAGAACAACCGTACCTATTTCTAATGCGCTTGGGCTTCAGTTGTTTTAGTACTATTTTTATATTTAATTCCATTCGGACTGGACTGATTGTAATTCTACATGGCTCCGCGGTTACACACAAAGGACACAACAAAACATATTTTCAAGTATTTTCTCTAACTATACGCTGTTTATCGTTATCCTTGAAAAGAATATATACATAATGTTATTCTTGAAAAAGATTTATGTCAATTTTCCTTATCAGAAGGCTTAATATATTATTTTTTAATTATGATTTTAGTTTTATCAACAGTACGTGTAAGAAACCTTGGGTAATTTAATCAGTGGTACGCATGATAGGGTGTCAGTATCTTTACCAAGGGTACGTCTCATAAGGTTTCAATATCTATATTAATGGCCATATCATATGGCGTCAGTATTTATGTCAAAGGTGCGTATCAGAAGACTTTCGTAGATATATCAATGGGACGTATGATAAAGGTTCAGTATCTATGTTATGGCATATATACTAAGCAGCAAAAGGAACGACAGTTTGGAATTTTCCCTTCGCAGAAACGGATAACCTCACCCCTCGTCATCGGCGTGAACGTCTACAGTTTGCCCTACAACACCAAAACTGGCGATACAGGTAATGGAGAACTGTTCTGTTCACAGATGAGAGTCGGTACTGCGTATCATCTGCAGATGGCAGAACAAGAATATGGCGACGACGTGGCCAGCGTTACTCAGACCAATGTGTTATGGAAAGAGACTCATGGGAAGGTGCAAGCATCATGGTATGGGGTGGAATAGGCCTGAACCAGAGAGTTGGTCCTGTGGTGTTCCAGAACCTTGGTCCAGGGAGAGGAGGCGGCATCACAGCGGTGCGCTACATCGACCAAGCTCTCAGACCCCACGTCATACCACATTTCGCACGTCACCGAAAAACATTTTCCAGCATGTTAACGCCCGGGCCCATACTGCCAGAGCTACACGGGACTTCCTACAGCAGAACGGTGTCAACATTATGCAGTGGCCAGCCCTTAGTCCTGATTTTAAACCCAGTTGAACATCTTTGGGATGAAATTCGGAGGAGACTGAATATGTCATACCAGCCGATTTATTGCGCCAGGCCTTTCTCAGAGTGTGGTTCCAGGTGCCAATGGCCTTCGTCAATCGATGGGTGCACTCCATACAAACGTTCACGTAATGTCTTGGAATTATGCCGAGTTATTCATTGATGTGGCAAGATGTCGTACACAAAAAAAGTTTTTGATCCGCTTATTATGTCCATTTCTGTAATGATTTGATTACAGTGTCTATCTAATTTTGAATTCGTACTGACGGGTTTTTTTGCTGCAGAGTATATCATACAGCTTCTATATCTGTATCCTTGATACGTCATCTTTATAATAATAATGACAGTACTTATACCGCGCAATACTCCACTCCACAAAGGGGCATGCTCAAAGCGCGCACAAACAGAGCGGCATTATTACCCAAGACAACCCCAGTATTTATACGCCCCGACCAAACCCTAACTGCTACGTATATCTGTATTGTAGTAGCATCTGACATTCATGTAGCACCACATTTTGCCACATCCTTTTTTTAAAAAATATTTTTGTAGTTTTGTCCATATTTGGTCACATCGAGGCCACAGATAAGTGATTTAAATAATTAGTTTCTCGATGTAAACATTTCTTAAATACATACTGATGATTACTGTTTTTACCTAATTCTGCTTATCAATATGCGCGATAATGGTTACAGTATACGTGAGTGAGTGAGCATAGTTTTGCGCCACACTCAGCACTTTTCCAGCTATACGGTGGCGGTCTATAAATAAGACAATTCAGTGATCAACAGCATGAGGATCGATCTACGCAATAAGGATACGATGGCATGTGTCAACCAAGTCAGCCGATCCCGTTAGTCGCCTCTTACGACAAGCATGGGTTACTGTAGATCAATTCTAACCTGGATCTTCACGGTTTGAAATATACAGGTAAAACCAATGACTACGTATACGCTTGCAGGTGAATTGTCTGTTCTGGCTGACGCCCATGCATGTGCATGTATATGCGTAATATTGTATTGTCATTAGTTGAGATCACCATTAGGTGTGAAATCTTTGGCATGTGCAATAGATGGAGGGTTTTCGAACCTTTCCCGAATAAAACCAGTTCATAGTTGAAGTAATTCTCCTGCGATGAGTAGACTACTGTTCTGGTACGTCTGTTCTTTCCTGATCCAGTCGAGTGTGACTCTGACCATCTCACATGAGCGCCACCATAGAATTGAAGCCTTATGCCTGAAAAAGAGGAACTGATCATTTTCGCTGTGGTGGCAGTTGGTTTTATTTTCTATTTTTGTTGTTTTTGGGGAGTGGTGTGTGTTTTGGGTTTTTTGCCTGTATTTTATACATTGTTTTTTTTCAATAGCAATATACCAGTTATTTGATGATAATTGAATCAGGAACAGACAATCCGTTATTGATGTTATGACCATCGGTCAACACCGTCGGGTCAGGATGACACGCAGTCCAGTGGGTCACTGAGTTTGACCGCTCGATTCATTAACATCTTACAAGCATATATGCTTCTGTGGACTGATCCTAATCCGGGAGCGCCAACAAGATAGCGCGTCTATCATTATAATACCATGACAATGTTTACTTTCAAACCTATCAAGGTTATCAGTCTGACCTACTGAGATAAGACTTCTCGGTCAGTCTATCAAGACGCTTGTCCCCCTGAATGATTAACCACTAACGCTGAACTTTGTAAGGTGAAATATGATAGGCCACAGTTTACCCCAAGTGTGAACACAATACACTTGTGCTGTATTGTGACGTGTATGGAAAGCCATGCCAACATATATAGACAAAAATAAGCCCTGTAGATACAGACCACATGACCCTCTTCTATTATGTACTTAATGTTGATGTTGACATAGCGAACACCAAATGATCCCTCGAGTATATGAGATCACTTACTGTTATTTGATCAGGGGTGTGGTTTTACGCCGTTTTTAGCAATGTTCCAGCAATATCACTGCGGCGAACACCAGAAATGGGCTTCCAACATTGTACCCATGTGGGGAATCGAACCCGGGTCACGAATGGACGCTTTAACCACTAGGCTACGCTATAATAGATGATGAAGTAAACGATCTGTCTTTCTCCCCTAGGCTTGACAACTCATGGACTTACCCAAGCCACACGTGATTCTAATCTGACAGATATCCGTCACATATTTCTTTGTTGCATTACCTAAATTTCAGCCTCTGAGTGGTCAACAGTAAAATTGGCCCAGCCAGTTAAAAATATGCTTCAATAAGATCGTACAACGAGTCATCAATCCGCAAACACATGTACAGAATCTATGACGTGATCACATGTTGTTTATAGTGTATATTTCAAAATTGTTAAGAAATATTTGTTATTCAGTACTGACCTCTCATTTTCATTTCCCCGTTCAGTTCTACTGTGACATGTCCTTCAACAACCTGTCCTGAGAAATACACTCCTTGAGGATTGTTTAAACTTATTCCAAAGACGTTCAATTTGCCCATGATTGAGACACCTGTGTGTTGATCGGTGCAGCCTGGCGATCTGTTTATGAGCAGGGAAGTATATATGACCAAGGCATTGCGACAGACTAATATGATGTAAGAATAACAGGTGACCTAAAACGGGTCCGTGTCACACAGTCATTTCACTGCAATCACATCTCCCAGTGACGTAGGTTTCCCTTTGACAAGGCGTGATTCATGGCACGGGTAGATAACGCTCATTGCCATGAGCTTATGCGTAGCTTCCTACTTGTTTGTTTGTGACTATGAGTACGACAGACCCGTTTCAAAAGAAATTGAGGAAGTGAACGATTTATGAAAGGATAAATGTGGGTATATCTATTTTCAAACCCATTTGTTCGAAATTATTTCGATTTTGCGTGCATTTAATTAGATATTGCGACACATCGTTGTTGCTGGTTATTGCTCCATACAAGGCAAACATCATAAATCATGAACACGTTCACCATTACAGATCCTGTTTTGGAGTGCATAAAACTCGGGCCAAGAAAAGTCGGATCGGGCCGGACCGGGCCTGCAACCGGGTACTACTAAAAATGGATTGCACAATATTGAAACGAAACCTGCGTATTTGGGGAGATACGCTTCCAGCGTTCACAAATGTATAGTTTGAATCAAAATGTATATTTAACAATGAAATAAAAAAGATAACAACGAAAAAATATCGAGTGTCCCGATGAAAAGCCACTGTCTTGTTGCTGTATTTTCTTTTATATGTCTATGTGAGAAGGTTAATTACTGCCCTTAGCATGTGACGTTTGACGTCCTGGGCAGGAAGTGACAGTGTTTAACTGTTTTGACTTCGTTAGAATTGGTCGTCAGCAACCCATATTTTCGTAGTAGGCGAGTAACGGGACCGGGTTGTGGGGCTCGGTATCTTGGCTGATCAATGCATGTTATCGTATCATGTTACACTTTACAATTTCTATTTACACTCAAAATGGTCCCTATGCGTTGCTCATGTTTTGGACCTGCCGTGTCCAGTAAACTGTTTTCTGGCCAGTAAGAGCTAAAAAGATAAAGGCAAGACTACATGTGCACGTGTCATCAGAAGGATAGGAGAGTCATTTCGCCTTAGTTCTGAAGCAGACATAAAATTCTCAGTTTCGCCAAGCATAGTTATCCACCAAAGTACATTCTATACGTGATAAGGGACAGTTACACCCAAACCTGACTTTAATAGAGATATGAAGAGGTAGAGAGGCAGTAGCTTAGTGTTTAATGCGTTTGCTCGTCACGCCGAAGAGCCGGGTTCGATTCCCCACATGGGTACAATGTGTGAAGCCCATTTCTTGTCTCCCCCGCCGTGATATTGCTTGATTATTGCTAAAAGCGGCGTAAAACCATACTCACTCACACATTCGCTGAAATATATACGATAAGGAGTAACAAAGAGAAACGCGAACCATCAATTCCTAATAAAGATATATGCTGAATTATTTCAAAACTCAAAAATGGTTTTTCGGATTGTTTTACAGAATCCAAAACAATCCTATTCATTCACAAAGTTCATTTGAAGTGAAAGGGACTAACTTGTCACAGTACCCTCTGTGGCTCCTTTTCAGACTCTTTTCCTTACTTTCGACGCCAATTTCTTGAACAGTCTCTTTAGTGTCATGCTCACAGGATCAGAAGGTTGAACTGTTTGACTGCTCATTTCTTCCAGTTTTGTTTGCCATTCTCGTAGCTCTTCATCACAGTATTCAGGCCTCCGCTGGGTGTGTGGTCGTGTACAGACTCTACGACAGTGTCTCACTTGTCAGATTTCCGCTGATGTAGTTTCTTGGCAACATCATTCTGAAGACGCATCTCAGTTGAATAATCTCAACGTAAGAAATTCTGAAGACGGTATGTTCTTCTCTATATATCCTGATCCGCAAGGACTGACTGACTGACTGAATTTGGTTTTACGTCGCTTTTAGCAATACTCCAGCAACATCATGGCGGGGGACACCAGAAATGGGCTTCACACATTGCACCCATGTGGGGAATCGAACCCGGGTCTTCGACGTGACTACGCTACCCCCATCGCCCCTGATACGCAAGTACTTAATGGCCACACACACTTGTGAATAATTGAAGGCTCACTTTGCTCCTATGGGATTAGACAGTGTCATGGTGGAGTGGATGTCAACAAACAAATGATTTGCATTTGGTTGAAACATCCTTTAATACTAGTGCCTTTGGGTTCTAGTTCTGCTCACGTCAATTTGGGTTCCCTTGTTTCCTTTTCCTCCCAATACAAAAATGGCACTCCACAGAGTGTGACAAATCGTGTATGATATATCAGACTTTAAACACATAGCGACCAAGTTTATTATCATAAACGGGTTACCCGTGAAGACCCGGGTTAGAACTGGTCTTCAGCAACCCATACTTGTCGTTAGAAACAGGTGATCAGGCTCGCTGTCTTGGTTGACTGACTGACTGAGTATGGCTTTACGCCGTTGTTAGCAATATTCCAGCAATATCAGAATGCCTTGGTTGACACATGTCATCGTGTCTCAATTGCGTAGATCGATGCTCATGTTGTTGATCACTGGATTGTCTTGTAGAGACTCGGTTTTTTACAGGCCGCCGCCATATGGCTGAATATTGCTGAGCAATAAACACACATAAATGGGTTCATTAAGATCTAAACACCTAGTCATATAGAGGTGACAGGTCAAGTTGCATGCTACCATGTCCGTTATGAAGCAGCCTTGTGAAGTGACTCCCCAACACTGCTTACTCATCTCCTTTACATGGATGATACCCAAAGGAGATAGCATGGATGATCGGTTAAAGTACAAGGGGGGGAGTTATTGAGCATCTTGTGGAAGATGTCTTGGAATGCAAGTTTGAGACAAGTTCCAGAAAGCCCAAATCCAAGATAAACTTCGAGCCGAATATAAAACTCGCTTAAAGAAAATCTGGAGCTCAGAGCTGAATGTTCGAAACAAGATCAAAGCTACCAATGATGTTGCTGCCAGTCCTTTCTTATTCCTTGGGAGTAGTTGACTGGACAAAACAAGACATCCAGAATGGAGACTCTTCATGTTAGAATTGTATTGTGTACCCTTGCAAATATCTATTTTTCGGATGATCCTCTGGCGATGCATGTCAAGACTCATGATGAAAGCAAGGAATTCCACTGCTCTTTTAAGCGTGCCAAGGTCGTTGGACAGAATCTGAAATTTGAGGTTGATTTTGTTGATGGTGATGTACTGCTGGACGGTACAGCGATGGGAGTAAACCAGGTGAACACCCTCACCAAGCCTGCCCAGCGTCGATCATTCGTGGAGAAGCTTTCTGAGAAACCACTGCATAGTGTATATGTGCAGTGTGTGGAACAGAATAGCAATCCAACCGAGTCCTCGCTTGGATGAAGTCGGCTGGTCTTAATGTGAAACAGAGGGCTTCCTTTTTGCTGCCAAAGACCAGTCCCTTCCCACTCGCAAGACATTATCAATATGAATATGTCTCTGCCATGAATTTACAGAGACTGTCCAACACATTGTCAGTGGATGCCCTACCTTGGCACAAACAGCATATCTTAAAAGACATGATGGCATGGCTCGTTGTTTCTACTATTGTCTTTGCCATGCCTGTGGCATTGACTCAGAGGTCCATCCATGGTACGACCCCGAACATGTCCAGGGCGTCATGGAAAATGATCGCTTTAAACTTCTTTTGAATAAGCTCATATACAGCCTCAGAAGAATTCCTGCCAACAAACCTGATCTTGTCCTTTTTAATAAAGCCAATGAATTTAGTTATATCATTGAATTTTCTATCCCTTTTGACAGCAACGTGATTGGCAAGATTCGGGAAAAGCATGATAAATATACGTACCTCTCGTTCTTGGTGGGTTCGACTAGGCAGCGTTTCCTTGGAGAAGTCCCATTCACTGTCTGGGCTGCGCGTAGAAGGGACGAGGGCCCTGAGCTGATGATGAGCCTTACCACCATGACTGTACCAGGATCACCCGAACCCTATCTGCTGCATTTTTCATCTTAATCATTCTGTAAAACATAATAAAGAGCCTTTGGATAGGAAGTCTTTGTGTGATAGCTAGTCCTGAGACTATTACACCCACCCTAGATCTCAGTCCACTTGTGCATCCGCCTGTGGCAGCTGCAGGTGTCTCTCTGTAACTGCCTCCAGTTAATTCAATTGATCTTGATGTGTTAATCGGGAATATCAACGATAGGGAAAATTATCAACGATAATCGATATGAAATTGTGATATCGTACGTTAACCTTTGTGCTAGAATTTTTTTTTCAATTTTCTCACACAATGTGCAATTGAAGGACAAATTACATCTAAATTATATTCAGGACGCTGTTTTGTTACTAATCCATACAAGACATCTCACCACTCACTAGTGATGTGAGATATATTCATTTCTTTCAGACATTTTCCGTGGTTTTGCTCTAAGTTATGTCTCCGATATTTTTATCGATAATCGATCGATATTTATTACGATTACCGATCTCTATTATCGATATTGATAGCCATCCCTCCTCAATATTTCGTATAGTTCAAATGAACATATATCTGTATACATATGAATTTTAAATATACCAATAACTATACTGCAAGAGACTTAATAATCACACGTAATGGAGCACAAGAAACTAAGAAAACATGAAGATCCATTAAACACGTTTTCATCATAAATCCTAATTGATGGATGACAAACATGTCTGTATACATTCTATGTCTACATACAGCTTAGGACAACCTTCATAGAATGTACTATTATCACTATTAGATTATTGTGTTTAGCATATGACCAGCCTAGCTAAACTTAGCCTCAGTATTATTCGTTACACAGTATAGCAGTGTAACGAATAATACTGAGCCTTAGTTTACTTAGACTGAGCATATGACAACCTTCAAAGTATTTACTATTATCACTATTAGATCATTGTGTAAATAAACAAAAGCTTGTCACACCTGCAGTTCTTATGTGTCAGTCAACTGCTGTATAACAATGCTGGCATTGATCTGCCCCGCCCACTCCTCCACCGGCTTGCTGGGATGGGGAACCCTGGTGTCTTGTCGACAGCAGGAACAGGGGATGGTCTTGGACTGTACAGCATGAGGTCTGGTTTGGATGTATGAGGTGACACATTGCAGTTTGATCACACCTTAGTGTACATGTTACTGCCTACCTGGCAGATCACGCTTTCTGTTTGAGATATTGCTATCTGGAATAACATGAAACATCCACACGAATGCAAAGTGTCTACTAGTCTATGATTTTTGGAACCATAATTGTAACATGAATCAAAATATCTTTACAAAATATCTTTCAAATTCCGTCATGGATCCGAACCCATGCAAATGCGGGTTAGAATTGTTCGTCGTAGGATGCGTTTCACTGGATCGGATGTTCCGATCAGCTGACTAAGTTCATGTATGCCATCGTAAAACAGCTGCGTTGATCGATAATGAAACGAAAAAACATACAAATGTAAGGATCCCAGAAGATTCTAATTTATCTGGTACAGAGAGCATCACAAATGATACTCGACCAGAATCATGACATGTACACCTCTTGGTAGGTATTCTGGTTTTGAAAAAATATTCAGAACTGATTAAACTTTCGACTAATGTTAGACTCATTCTGGTTTGCTTGGAAACATCAAGCCCAGACTGGGGCGGTGGGGTAGCCTAATAGCTAAGACGTTCACCATTCACGTCGAAGACCTGGGTTCAATTCCCCACATGAGTACAATGTGTGAAGCCCATTTCTGGTGTCCACTGCCGTGATATTGCTGGAATATTGCTAAGAGCGGCGTAAAACCAAAACTCAATCACTCAAAATGTATTCGGGAATCATGAATGAAACTAAACTCACTCCTCCCTCGCTCAAGCCCAGATTACACATAACGTTAACGATGAATTATCATGTGCATGAATGGTTTAATAACTCTAAATTATTAACACACAAAAATTGTAGACAACCGTACGAAATCGGTCACATTATGCAGAGCAATCAAGCTTACCGCCAATATGATCCAATCGGCAAACAGTTTTCCATTTGGTGCGAGGTCTATAATTGGCTTATGGGAAAAACAAGTGCTTTGTAACACATTTTTAGGATTACACTCATAGGCGGATCCAGCAATTCCGACCATGCTGCCGACACCGATGATGATGAGTTTATGCATATTGCTACATGCGACAATCGATGTAAAACGTGACTACTCTGAGACGATAGCTTTGTGGTTTATACAAGTTTTGCTTTATACAAGGAGCTGTATATACAAGAATCATTGTGAGCGAGGTCAGAACACAGTGATAGTGGTTGTGTTGGGGCCACCGAACACCTAGGCTGTGTCCCAGCTTAATCCAATATAGGCTGAGTGTGAGACCTTATTGACTTTCTGACTGAAATTATCTTTGAACATTCGATTTTCGTATGGATTTCCATATGGTAATATTAGGCAAATTCATTTCTTCATATTTTTAACAAAATGGGTGCTTTGTACAAACTGATGCAACAATGAATGTTGACAGAACAGAAATGATTGAGAAATTCAACAACAAGTACTTGAAAAGCATATCCTGTTTAGACTTGGTCTTCAGCAAACCATGCCTGTCGTAAAAAGACGACTAACGGGATCAGGTGGGCAGGCTCGCTGACTTGGTTGATACATATCATCGTATATCATTTGTGTAGATCGATGTTCATGCTGTTGGTCACTGGATTGTCTAGTCCAAACTAGATTATTTACAAACCGCCGCCATTGTAATGTTGCGGCGTTAAACAGTGAGTGAGTGAGTGAGTTGAGTTTTACGCCGCACTCAGCAATAGTCCAGCTATATGGTGGCGGTCTGTAAATAATTGAGTCTGGACCAGACAATACAGTGTTCAACAGCATGATTACCTCTGTCAACCAAGTCAGCGAGCCTGACCACCCGATCCCGTTAGTCGCCTCTTACGACAAGCATAGTCGCCTTTTGTGGCAAGCATGTGTTGCTGAAGACCTATTCTACCCCGGATCTTCACAGGTCCGGCCTTAAACAACCAACCAACCAACCAATTACTTGAAAAGGGACATACTACATTTTGCCCATGAGTATATTCAATAAGTCTGTCATGGGAGAGACTCTTTGACTGAATTGAAATGGCAATACATCTCGTGTTCAGGTGTTAAGGTGTACATTCTTGCCGGCAATGTTAGCCGTGCTATGGGTGTATAGTTGCGATAACGTTGTGGGGCTTTTCAGATAGGAAAACTAATTCAAATGCAGTTGAAAATACAAAATTGTCAGATTGAAATCGTATTTCAGTCATTGTAACACAACCTTTTGAAACGCAGCAGGTATTCACTATATACAGTCAGACTCGCCTATGGTCCTGAATAGGCGATGCCAACGGCAAAGGAGGTTCTTGTATGAATTTCCACTCTTTAACATATAGAATAGTTATAACTTTACAAATGGTAATGCTATTTATAAGAGCCATAACAGCGTTGTGGTCGTTACAACCAATTCAAACACAGTAGTCGAATATCGCACATGAAAACAGGCCTTCCTGTACGTCGGTGTGGGTGTTGATCAGTGTGTCAGGTCAAGGATATATTTTATCTGGCAAATATATTTATTTCTAACACACTTACTCAGGTGGCTCCAAGCAATCAAAAACAAAACGACTCAGGTACAAGGAATATAAGTTACCCAAATCCCTTGCCTAATTTACCCTCTTTCCTAATTAGCACATAGCCCAGATCACCTGATCTGTTCCAGTGATCTGTGATCACTAGAACAGGTTAACTTCCCAGCGTGTCCTTCTCAATAGATTCTTCAAACAACATCTAACTAACACAGTTTGTGCGATCTTGAGATCAAGTTTTGGACAAATAAAAATACGTTCCCAAAATACAAACTCCGATAAGTAAACACGCACCTTTGGGGAATCGAAGCCGGCATTTTGCTACTTGAACACGGAGGTCATTGATTAATCGGGTCCTCAATATTGATAACAAAACTATGTTAAAATGTAACATGTATTGCATATACATATATCTGCATTGACTGTTTACACTATCAGATGTAACCTTGATGAAACATTGAACCTAATATAAATGTAAAGTTCGGTGGCGAGTTGAATTTAATAAAATCCGTGGCGGTACAACCCGTGAGGATTCATCGAGGCAATAACATTTCAGAACTAAATAGTAAGCCAACAATAACCACCCGATGTCGACCAGCAATATTCTATCGTGATTTGAATATAGTGATAAGAGGCCGTCTAATAAATCATCTGGCAACAAGGAAGTGTATTTCAGAAATGTCCCCTGCAATTCACGCACACAATAAGAGCTGATTTGAATATTGAACATTGACATTCTTGGAAAAGTGTCTGCCGTGACCCAGAATTGCTTCTAAGAATTTCGAAATGGAGGTACACGGGACCAAATCCCGGATTGTTCACTATTGAAATACACGTGTATTCAGTTGGAAACACATGGTATAACCACATTTGCGTATGTTGTCCGATATTGCCGTACTTTAGGTGGTAACAGGTGCTAAAATCTTTTCTAAGTTCAATAGGGTTGACAAGCGACAGGTCAAAATTTCAGGTTTCCCACGATCGAAAGCTATGAATACACAATGCCATTTAGAAAGGGGTCAACTGAGATTACAAGTGGGATATCTCAGTTAGGGGGGTACTTTGAATACGCATATCTCGACTACCGGTTATCCTGCTTTAATACTTGTGGGTGTGAATCCCAGATGAGACTCAACGTAACAAAAGTACTAGAATCGGGACTTCACTGAGAAATTGTAATCCCGAATGTAAAATATGTAACCACTTTCTAAATGGCTTTGTGCATTCATAGCTTTCGGTCGTGGGAGCCGTGCCAATTTAAACTTATCATGCCTCTGGATAGAGTGTGAGCTGTTAAAAGTATGCTTACAGTCATGTTGTCATTCACGTTGGGGTTTGATAGAATTTTAAGTCAGTATATACTGAGGGAAAAACATTAGGGATCACATGAAAGTACAAGTGTTCCTCTATTTTTTTCCAGGTTTCTTCACATACTTTGTATCGTATAGTTTGTGAAGAAACCTGGAAACAAATAAAGGAACACATGGGCTTTCATGTGATCCCTTATTGTTTTCCCTCAGTATATATTCTCATTATATATCCAGTAAATCTAGACTTTTTTTATTGAAGACTTTTGCATTGCAGAAAGGGTGAGTGAGTGAGTTTAGTTTTACGCCGCACTCAGCAATATTCCAGCTATGAGGCGGCAGTCTGTAAATAATCGAGTCTGGACCAGACAATCCAGTGATCAACAGCGTGAGCATCGATCTGTGCAATTGGGATATGACGACATCTGTCAACCAAGCCAGCGAGTCTGACCCCCCGATCCCATTAGTTGCCTATTACGACAAGCATGGGTTACTGAACATCAATTCTAAAAGGCGTGAACGAATTTTAAGGCATTTAATGCAGAGTCTCGCATGCTACAAAGAAACATACATGTATAATATCTACTATACAAAATAACAATAATGATAACAAACAGTAAACAAGTGATACAATGTTGAAGCTACTATTATGATTCTTCCGTGGCTTAGCTTCTTCCACAAATAATGTCACAATATCCAAAGCTAACATTAATTACTGCCGCGTTGGATAATGGTCGGGAAGGAGTGCTTTAACACTTAAATCCGCATTCAGTGAGTGAGTTAAAATTTAAACACATCGGCAATATTTCAGCCATATCCTGACTACGAAAGCTATCTATTAATATTTACCAACCTGTATATAATGTATACCTGTTAATGAAACACAGAAAACTCGCTAGATTATCACAGAATTTCTCTTAAAACTAGTGCATAACCATAAAAAACCGTATTACCCTAACAAATAATACAATATTACAACGGTCTTTAGATCGACAACGACTAAAGATAGATCACCATACTAGAGACCATGGGGACTTACAGTACATTTTCTACCTGCGTGGACTCTAGCTGGATTTACACCATCCCTTCAGCTATTGGCGATTATAGACAAAACTAGCCACGAATTAAAGTGACAAACATTCTACGATTATAAACCTGGTAGCCTTACATTTACAGTGAAAGACGTGTTCTTAAATACCCCCTCAGGAGGACAATACTTCTACAACAATAACCCCTTTTGAGGATACAGCCACTAACAATCTTAGTTGCTAATATATTTGTACCACTACTGTAATAACATATCTATTTACAGAACATATCAATAAAAAATTTGTAATGAATTCTATTTTTTACAAAATCAATAATCAAATGCAAATTAACTCTATTTAAAAGATCCTACATGAATGAAGCTGTGAAATAAGTAACCCTTGTAATGGTAAACCGCATTCAAGTCGAGCAAGGTGGCAGCTAGGAATGATCGTGTATACTGCTGACAACCCAAGTGAATGTGTGATCTTTGACACTCTGAGCCTGAATAGCAAATTCCGACTGAGACAACGGGTCTATCTATGCCTTGCGTTTTGGTAATGCTCAAATCACGATTAAAGTCATGGTTCGGCAAACACAGTCACTATAGGTTATACAAGACCAGATCAGAATCAGTCGGTTTCACACGAAGGTTTCGTATCGCTTCGGTATTTCAGAAGCTGGCCATGATCCAACACTTTTCTTTATACGTCCTGGATTAAGTTCATTATCTCGCCTTACATATGTCAGGACGTTTAAGCTGTTCAATGTGACACTAGTCAATTCCTGGCCTGAATTCTACGCTTTCTGTCCAACGCTGAACAATGTTTCTGATTCATCTCCATGTATACTTATGTCCGCAGCTGATATCAAAGGGGCATATACTATGGGTCTTTGTGTTCATATAAATAGCGTCATTGCTTCCATATTCAATTTGATCCAGAAAACATGTTGCGTGGCTTTCAGATTGTTGTTTGGAACAAAAGAAACCAGAAAATAACAGAATACATATAATGTAACATTTAGATGGCCTACACATTTCTTTTCATGTACAAATGCATCTATTTAGAGATTTTGACAAGACAGAAAAAAACAGTCTACATTCTTTGGAATCTAAACCAATATCAAAGAACGAGTTCTAAAATTGTGAACCATTAAGTAAAAATATAAAAGCAAATTTGTTTTAGCAAGCCACCGCTTGTTCTGGCATATAATGTTATCATAAAGTAGTCACATCTGCCGCATTCTGACGTGTGATGAGCAATAAGACTCTGGCTTGGTAAGTTTGTTGAGGTGCTCTGGACTGCCCGGTGAAATCATTTTACCTCCATTAAAAAGCTCGAGCACTGCTGAGTGTGTCAACGAACATCACATACAGACACACACACAGACACACACACGCACACAGTGCTCGCGTATGAACTAGTACCGATAATGGTAAATTCGCAAGGCTCTGCTTCCATCATAACTCTTAGCCTCTTGGAAATCCAATAACCTATCCATTTTAGCATTAAGTTCCTCGCTCTTTTTCACCTGTTTTCGGAGAATATGCTCAGCATTTCCAGGATTATCTGCTGTTTTGCTTCGAACCTTCCTGTAAGACATCACAAATCTCTTTTGAGAGTTGACACAAGCAGATGATTGGATGCTTTCATCTGTATTTTCGCCAATTGATACGTCGGGATCAACCCCAAGCCTTGGGAATCTAGTTGGCAGTTTTGCGGTCAGTTCAGAATACCAACCTTCAATAAAGATGATGACTGATAGCTTTTGTAACCGCCAAACCATTTCATTGTTTGTTTGTGTGTCTTGAAATCGATTGGTCATTACGCCTATGAGGGCATTGATCATCAGCAGAAAGGTGATCAGTAGAAACAGAGCAAAGAGAAAAACTGTTATCCCATCTTCACGGGATTTCAACAGCTGATCAATTTCTGTTATACCAACCATCAGTTTACTCATGGTAAGCAATGACATGCCGTATTGTGTAAAGTCATCTGCAACAGGAGCATTTGCTTCATTGTGTAGAAACGATGCATGCATGCAAGCCGTGAAAACAAACACCTGCATCAGGATTAAAACGGCAAACGGCACCACAGCTGTAAACAAGGCCTCATTTAAAAGTACAATATACACACTGAAACGTCTGAATAATCGCAGGAAAAACAATATTGGCCATGTACCTACAATTATAGCAAGCACAAGAAACGTGCGTTTGTAGTCAACAAAAACTGAATTAGGTATCCTGTAAAATATTGAATCAGCAAATAAAAAAGCAGCAAACAGGACAAAGGTAACCCTATACACAACATTGTGGTGCACCGCTGTCCATGCAAATGGTTGCTTCGCATACCAAAATCGAAGTGGGAATTCTTGTACAAAGTACAAAATAGAACATACAAAAGTAAGAATGTTACAGAATTCAAGAAATCCACTTGGCCAGTATATTCCTTCAGTAACACCAGCTCTGGCAACAACATACACACACAGCAAACAAATCAGAGAGACGTGGAATAAACCCAGAAACAGTAAGGGAAGCCAGTATGCATCCATTTTACGACGAACCATTTCTTCAAAAACGTCTCCACGAACCAGGTCAGTTGCCACTGGTAGTCTCTGACAACAGAGTAGCTCAGCAACAGAATTGTTACCAAATGCACCATTATCAACTTTGGGTTGATCTGTTCCCTTGTCAAGTTCAACGTCATTTGACCTGGCATCTGTGGAGTCAGGGGAGTGTGTCTGTTTATCCCCTGCCTCGTCTGGGTTACCCTTTTTATCGTCAGTTCCCGTTTTGTCCGTCGGTGGTGGAGGCTTCTGAGCTTCAATCAATGCAATTTTGTCCATCTCAGTCACATCAAAGCGTCGTATCTCGTAGAGTTCATCGTGGGGATGTTCAATGAGATAGACTCCTTTAACTTTGAATAAGTAGGCAAACAGTTTAATGTGACCGCTTTCTGTTGCAAGCTGCAGTGCTGTCATGTGATTTTTGTTTTGTGTGAAAAATAGCTTTCGTTTGTAGTCAATAACATCTTCTCCAGCATCCACTGCTGTTTTTTCCATTAATGACTCCAAATATGACATCATGTCTACTGTGCGTTCCTCACACGCAGGGAAGCACTTTACAAATCGCATGATGCTGTGGAGAACTGTATCTCCTCTGTAGTTCTGCTCTTTGAAAACATCCTCTTTTTCCGCAAGTAATTCGATGATCTTCACAAATCTATTCTCTGATTCCCTGTATGTATCGTATTTGTTTGGATCGTTCATGTAGCACAAGACAGCCGTGTGGAACGGT
Source organism: Haliotis rubra (assembly GCF_003918875.1). Classification (NCBI taxonomy): domain Eukaryota; kingdom Metazoa; phylum Mollusca; class Gastropoda; order Lepetellida; family Haliotidae; genus Haliotis; species Haliotis rubra. Next base: position 184,669 of record NW_025765217.1, on the reverse strand, counting down.
AACTGCCCCATGAACACAGTTCCGTTCATCCTTTTACCAATCCTGGCACATTCCTCCTTTGAAACCTTTTCGAGCATGAGTTTTACCAAGAGATCATTACCCTGGGCAACTGCAATGAGGAAGGGAGTCAGTCCTTTGTAAGTGTCTTTGTTATCGGGCCAAGCGCCAATGTCGGTGTTGATAAGATCCTGAGTATCTTTCAAAATTGCTGTAGCTGTTTCTGTTTTATTAGCACATACTGCCAAATGTAGAACTGTGTGACCCCAGAGTTCTTCAAAGTCTTCTCCCTCATGTCTATCAGTATATTGCTTAGACCCTTCCCTATCTTCTTCCATTCTTCTGTATCGGTAATATCTGATCGTGCCTGTCGTGTCTTTTTGGTTTTTGTTGTTCACTTCTATTTTGTAATAATCAAGACATTCGGTATCTGTTACTCTCCGAGACACAATCTTCTCCACAAAACATTCAAAGACTTTCCAGTCTGAAAAACCATTGACATGCATTGGGTGAAAGAACAAAAATAACATATATCTCAAAACAGTTTTCACTGAATGAACGTTGAACGTTGAAATGAGCACTGAAATATGTACACAGCTTTAGATAATACCATGTATATTATGCAATACCTGAACTTATACCGCCTTTTTTACTTGGTGTTGTGAAGAACAGCTCTTAACACTACTGTTCAACACCAAATGGAGTGTGTATACTACATAGAGTGTATGTCATTATCAATGTTTTAAGTGTTCTTGAATTTCGTTATGTGTTGATTTCTAAGTTGAAACAAAACGTTAAACCTAAAGTCAGGCCATAAAAGAACTGGCGTGTGAAACAAAGCAACAATTTCTAAATAATTGTATTCTAAAATTAACAAAGTTGATCAATAAACAGAAATCATTACACATGCATTATATTGGTAGAGTTTCAGTACAAATTCAAAGACAATGATAGTATTTTTCACCTCACGGCACCAACGGTCGTTTCCATAATAGACCTAGGGTGTGTGTTCAGGGTAAAAATGATTGACATGTAAAGTGAGATAGGAGGCAATAGTTAGACCCCTTAAATACTTAAGGAAAAACTCCGGAAGATTCCTCATGGCAGAATGTAGTGGAAAGGTCCATACGATTTTAGTACCCTGTACTACCTTCCAAAAGTCTTGTCTTAATAATTCGGTATGGTAATTCATAAATGCGGCAGCCACATGAACTCCTCAAAAACATAGTTACGGGTTATTGGTTTTGAATCTGGGTTTGAATTGATCTTCAGCAAACCATGCTTGTCGTTACAGGCGACAAATGTGATCGGGTGGTCAGGCTTAGCTGACTTGGTTGACAGATGTCATCGTATCACAATTGCGTGAATCGACACGCATGCTGTTGGTCACTGTGTCTTGTCCACACTCGATTATTTCCACACCGCCGCCATTTAGCTGGAATATTGCTGAGGGCGACGTTTAACAACAAACAAACAGCATACTTACCAGAAAGAACTTCTCGCATTTGCTTCCAAGTCAGTCGCTTGTTGAAACACTTGTCTTCAGGACCCTGCATCGACATGCATCCATATTAACACGCGTGTTATACAAAAATATGAAAAATAAGAACTTAATTCTCAGCATCTAACACGAAATTACCTGTTTTAATATTGTAATATCAATTTCACGAAACATAAGAGGGTGCTTCCAATGAATATCTTCTTAATAAATCATGTCTTTAGGTTCCATTTTAGAGATGACGTTGGGAAGGTATCATTTTATTTTCGGTGGTGATGTGAAGAGGCTGCGGGTTTCTAATATAATATTCACTTTAGGTTCAATACATACGATTTTTAATCTGCATGAACGAAAAATGCTGAACGAAAAGTTCACAGAGCACACAGTGTCATTAAAGTCTTCCCTAACATATTCAGGTAATCAAACCAAATGACGTGGACATAATATGGATATATCAACGCCATTAAGTCTCGAATATACACCGAAACAGCAAAATCATTTTTTCTCACATTAAGTGAGTAAGCACTGACCTCTGCATATTGTGTGGCGTCGCCTATTTTTCCAGACAGCATTGTGAGATACCCTTTCTGCTTGTTGTTAACAACAATTCCCTTCACCAGTTCAGCGGACGGAGCAGTTATGGCTCTGAGGCATTTCTTTTCGAGATTATCGATGACCCTTTTCTCTTCACGGTTCCTTGTGGCATTGATGAATGCTTCTATTATTTCGTTTATCCTGATGATAGCTGGATACACTAAAATCAAACAAATCTAAATAGTATATTTGATAACACATATTGATTATCGTAGATTACATTATAACCTCGCTAAAATGCAAACAAAAGGGTTAACACATTATTTGAATATCCTTTCTGTAAAGTATGAAAGCGTTTTAAACATTTGGCAGCACGATGGGTTATTACATACTGTTGAACAGTGTCTAAATGTTTATGTGATTGTGCGTTTCCGGAATAATGATGCTTGTATGTTACCCACTGAGATACAGTAGTAATGCAGAGTAATGCGGGCAGGCAGGGTACCACAGGGTACCTATCCACATAATGCTAAGACATTCGTAAGCCTATCATCAATAAACTATAGAGTTACGACAGGTCGCAACGTTACGAATGCTTTGTGGATCGGGACCGGTACCCTGGTCTTTAAAAGTATTTTGGTCTGACATGGCCAGGGACCAATCCACCGATTTTTTTCTCTTTCCGGAGAGACGAGTTCTATCATCTGTCCTCGATTACAGTAGTGTGTTATGAGAACTAAATATAGGTATAGCATTACATTCCAGTGGAACGATGAACATGGTACTTGATGCCCTGGACATATTCAGAGCTCATGCACTTCCCTACAAATGTTGTTGCTCGTTGTGTGTAAACCCTGTGCATATACATTAAATTCCGTGAAGATACCTACATTTAAACATAATGCGGTGGACATCTTTCTGTTCCAGAAGACGTGAGGACGCATTTTCCCATTTCTGTTGCACAGAATGAATATAGTCATCAGCAGAAGAATATAAACAAAATAATTTTGAAAAACTACTAAATAGCTTTACCACACGAGCTCTACAATGTAATTCTTAAAAGAAAACACACAATATGTTCTCGAAATACAAATGTACTTGTGACGTGTGTTTTTCACTTCCACGCCTAATAGTAATCCACGGTTATAGTACAACAAAGTCAAAAGCATTCATGATAGATGACATATTCTTAAAAAGTATAAACCGGGACCTATAAACTGTTCGTTAAATCTCGTTTTGAACCTGGGTATATGTCTATGAAAAGGAAACCTAAACGAACGAAATGTCTGTTGCATTGTTAAACATTATAATTATTATATAGAAAATTAACGATCCGGCTACTTATCCCGTCTGAAAATGGCCAGATACCATTGCCCTCTGAGAACTCCTGGAAATACACCACTTTGGATCGTCTTGATGAGATTTCACTATTCTGAACCTCACAGAGTGACGTCACACGTAATTATATAGAATACACATGACGTCCTCATCAACAGTACAACAGTGTCAGGGGCGGCCATAATGGCTGCCAACCCGTGACAACCTCGCGTCGAGATATATGGACATGAGCAATGCTTCTTAGAGGTTCCAGACACCGACCCAGTCAATAGACAATTCAGCGATTTACATAATGAGCATCGATCCACGCGATTAGAATTCAATGACATGCGAGATTCACCACCCGATCCCTCTTATGACAGGCTTGGAATCAGGCTTAGAAGACCGATTCTAACCTATACCTTCAGGGTTTAACCACTTTGGACGTTTGATGTTATCACACAGGCTGGAGTAACAGCTACAGAAGATCCGAGAGGAAATTGAACGTTAGACATGAAATAGGACTTTCACCGCCCTTGTACCGCAGATATGGTCCTGATAAACCAAGAACTGGGGATTCGAACCCAGTACTCAAGAATTCACTTGAAATACACTCGAAAGTAGGAAGTCAAGAAAATGTTTAAGCGATACCTTATGTTCAATGTCTTCTTTAAACAGCTTTCGATAGCCCTCTAACTTCTCAAAGTCTACTTCTCCAGGTATCGTGAAGTCTTTTGGAAGAACTTTGGCATCTTGGAGCACACTATCCCATTGTTCCGCCCGTGGATTTCCTCGCTGTATATCCCAAACGGCCTTGAATTCTGAAATCACAACGTATTTGTATGGTTTTGGTATAAGCATATTTTGATAACTCTTTTTTTTCCTGTTTGAGCACTGTTTTTGTTGTTTGTTGTTTAGCGCCGCACTCAACAGTATTCCAGCTATATGGCGGCGGTCTGTAAATCAGCAAGTTGGAACCAGACAATCCAGTGATCAATATCATGAGCATCGATATACACAAGTGGGATACGATGACATTATTCAACAAAGTCAACAAGCCTGACCACCCGATCCCGTTAGTCGCCTTGTACGACAAGCCTTGGTTGATTCTAACCTGGATCTTCACGGGTATGATCACTGGTATCAATATTTTATAGTGATTTATATATAAATGCCTCTGACCTAGCTTTGATCGTAAAATTGATTAAGTTCAGTAGAGATTTCTTATGTCTATGCTATGAATTTTATGGTATATTTGATTAATAAGAGCAACACGAGCAATAATTAGAGCAACGTCAACAATTATAATTGAGTAAATCAACGACCAGAGAAAATGATGAATACATGTGGAGATCACTTGAATGTTTTATGTGAACCCATTGAAAGTTTAAACCAGTAAATATGCAATGTAATTGACTAGGGCTGGCTATCGATATAGTTAATAGAGATCGATAATCGTTAACTAAATATCGATCAATATGGATAAATATCGGAGACGTAACTTTGAGCAAAAATGTCCAAAATGTCTGAAAGAATATATTTCACATCACTGATAAGTGCTGTCAAGTTTTTATTTTCAAAACAGCTTCCTGAACATAATTTAGAAGCAGACCATGAATAAAGTCCAAAATTTGTATATTGTGTTAGAAAAGTCAACCTTTTTTCTATCACAAAAGTAGAAAACATCGATATCGATAATCAAATATTAATATCCAAAAGTCGATATTTCCGATTATAGATCAATTTTCGCCAGCCCTACAGTTGACTAATTATCCATGTACTGCCCCTTGATACAGATTCTTTCCTTATGAACTTCGCTGCAATACTATCAAATACGGGCCATACCCTTTGCAAGATACATTCATAGGGTATACCACTATTCACGATTATTTCGGGAGTCTGGCAAACCTAAAAATAACTCTATGGTATTTTTTATACCTGCGTATGCCAAGAACTTTCCTATCCATGTTTGGCATTTGCACTCGAAAGAATGTACTGACAGCTGCCGAGTCCATGAGGCGGCTTGTCGTTACACATTCACTACATTTCCATATGTTTACAATACTCATTTAGAACCCTTTTTTCTTGTCCGAATAACCTATTTTTTTACCCTCGGAATCGATTTAAATGTGCATTTAAGCACATATCAACACTAATCGTGTTATAGGCAGTCCACAATAGGCGACCGTACCTTTGACAATGTCTTTTACTTCTCGACGTGTCAAGAATTTGCAACTGTTCTTGTCGCTCGTGTCCTAGAAGAAGGATTAAATACAATGTTTATAACATGCCTATGTACAGGCTACTGTCATTTATATATAAACTATACTGCTACCGTTATAAACGTAGTTTTTTGTTATCACGACATAATCACAGCTGCTGAAATCTGATACAATTACAAGCCAGGCTGTAACGATCATATTAATGTTATTATCATTGTTCTCATTGTTATATGCATTTGTATCATGTTTATAAATTTATAAAGGCTTGTGTGGTGAAAACTATTACTTTAACGTAACCTGTCTCCAGATGTTCATTGTATCACTTACGCTACTGTAATTATCTTAAAAGATTCATATCATTTACATTGCAAATCATCTAGAAATGACAGATCGTTTGCACTTCATAAACAAAGACTGTACCTTTCTTTTGTGTCGTCGCTTCTCAAAAATTAACGTTGCGTAGCAAAGCTCCTCAGATTCGTCCATATTGTCCACAATGTATTCACTGATGTCCATTTCATCCTTCCTGAGATTTTCCAACAATTTCTTCGTCTGTGTGTCTTTTAATTTATCTATTTCCTTAAGTACATCCAGACCTGAAACACGTTAAGAAGGGAGTGAGTGAGTTAAAATTTAAAGTCACTTTCGCAATATTTCAGCCATATCGTGACTGAAACAAGTTATAGATTAACAATAATTATAGATAGATTACAAAATCCTGTCAACGAAGGACAGTAAAACAACCAGAATATCACAGATATAAATGTAAAACTAGTAATTAAATCTACAACCTTTTATCAATAGAGGACAACACAATATAAAAATAGGCTATAGACCGCCAACAACAGAAGGTAGATCACCATACTAGGGACCATGGCGTTAAGAAGTAGATATTTAGACCTTGCAGGGTAATGCGTTCCAATTGGCTTCGAATGGTCTCATCTATTTATTGCGATACTTCCCAACCAACACGATTCCAAAGATTCTTATGATCTCATCTGTTAATAGCGATACTTACTCAGTAGGACTTTCTGGATATCATCTTTATCCATTCTGACATCAGTTCCTTTGTGTGCCTTCAAAAAATCATCCTTTGCATCAGAAGATGTATAATAGTTTGTCACACAATCCTTTTTAATTTCAACTATTTTAAAATACACTTCACATTTGTCACTAAGTAGTTCAGATCATGTGACTTATTTTCTCAGTTGTAAGGCGTTGTATGCAAGAATTTCGTAAGACCAAATGACCCAAGGTCAGCGTATCCTAGCTTACCTAAGGGAATCAACTCTGTATTGCGAATGATGGTGCGTTTAATATTGAATCGCACGGTTAAACGGCCACCAGTTCTTCAGGTCTAGTTTCCATCTCTGATATAGCTGCTTAATAAGTGCACGCTTTTGCGACAGCGCAAACACACCGTGTGTTGTTCAACGCCCGATACGACAATATTCCAGTCATATGACGACGGCCCATAGATAATCAGACAACCAATGGTGGATATTATGAACAACGACCCATGCCATCGGGTCTCGATAACATGCAATCAGACATATCGCCAAGTCTGACCACCGACCCATATGGTTGCCATTTTTGATAAGCCTAAGTTGTCGAGAGTCAACTCATCGGAATTCCCCTTGACTGAGGCTTCATTGCTATACCGCTAGTAAATAGGTATGGATGTAGATGTACCTTATCTGTGTAAGCCTCGTACAGTAGTATCTGGTATTCTCTTTCCCTTTCTGCTATCTCCTTTGAAGGTGAAGGCAATTCAAGCTCGGCATGTGGGGCTTGTAAGGCAGCCATGAGCCCCTTCGTATTTTGTTTTGATATAAGTTGATTGATTCTCACGATAGCATCATGATCTGCAATATAAGTTATATTCGAATATATATATATATATATATGTGACATATAACACATATTCAGTAACGCTGAAATGATTAAGCTTTAACAGTTGAACAAACTGACTTGCATTTGCATGTGTTTGTGATTGGTATTATTCATGATATTATTGTCGCGATCCCTTTTAAATATAATCACTACTTTCTCAATATACAATCGGTATCGTTCAAACGAAAAGGCTTTCAGTGGGGATTTTCGGTGATAATGGACAATTTTTCTCACTTTTAGTTTTAGTTACGCCTAAAAAGAACCACCTCCAACAAATACATGATCACAAAGCTTTATTATTATTACCCGTGTCAATGGATCAGTGTAAAGTCATTGTACCATATAGTCTGGTCTTTTTACTTTCTTTTGTGGAGAGGGATTTATTCTACCTAAGTTTGTTTTTATTAATATACAAGTCTCATATTCACGACATGGCTGAAATACTTCCGATGTGATATTGTACATATTCAACCACTCACTCACTCTTACTGTACCTAACATAGCGTCCCAGAGAGCTATATATTCGTTACTTTGCTAGAATCCAGTCCACCGTGCATCCAACATATGCACACATATGTTACAGATGGTCGTGGGTACTTCTAATGGGTTTTTATTCATCTAAACAGGTAAGCAGTATGATGAACATTTAATAACATACGTGCGGTTATTCTACTGATTTCTTTCAGACACTCTTCTATGTCTTCGCCAGTTACGTTGTCATTTCTTGCAACCCTCATATACAGGTCTTTCTGACTGCCAGCTTCCTAGAGAACAAAATATGATAAGAATATATATAGTTTCGTATGGAACAGACTGGACATTACCCAAAACGCAAACTATTTGAAAACTAGAAATATGTGCATATGTCTAAATATGTACGTTTGTTTTCATGTTTTGTACACAAAAAGGAATTCCATGTTGTTTTTAAGTAAATCATTCATATATCTGATTTCTGCAAAGTTGTACGTCCATAAAAGCAGTGTCGAGAATCCCTCAATAAATATCACTTCTTACTGATTATTAGTATAATACCTATCTGAGATCACTTCGTTGACTGAACGATTTGTATAAACGACATGTGTCACGCATTTACACTCAGGAAACTTACAAATTCCATGGCTTTCACCTGAACACTGTTGTTCAGTTCCCTAGAAATCGAACCACACAACTATCAATATGTATTCAAAGTCAATCAAACCTTTTTGTAGCATTGTATCCCAAAACTTCCAGATGTAGATTAATTGTATGCGGAAATACAACATGGATTACTTTCGTTTCTACAAAATTATCTTTTGCAAACATTGTAACCGCCTATGCTTGGACTTGGACAGTCATATATGCAAACAAATTTAAAACTAAATATAAATATATGACATAGGAACAGCTTCAGCTGTAACACATATTTAGTTACGCTGTATTTCGAAAAAGGTTTAAGGTTTTACAGTTAAACAAATTACTTCCACTTGCATGTGTTTGTGATGGGTTTTATTTGTGGCATGTCGCCATCCCCGTTATCATCACAAAATGTTCAATATGTAATCAGTATCGTACAACCGAAAAGTGTAATGAACGAATAAATAGATAAACGCTTCACCTTGCTCTTTGTCAGTAGTTTGTGATAGGAGACAAATGTCTGTTCCTTCTTTTCTTGCACGTCTTCTGTCAAGCCGACATACTTGATCTTCATTGACGCCATTAGTTCTTGGGGTGTTGCAGAACTCATCACCCTGACAACCGACTGGTAACCTGTCATCAATTACACTTAAATGTTACTTTGTTTTCGTGAAGAAAGAATATTACACATTTAATATCAACAAACCAATGGTGAACCAACGCAACACACTGACACCCTTTGTTGTCCCGTTTGCAAGACGTTGGGTCGACGTTTTGAGTCGGTGCTCAATGGCAACCTCCAACAACTCAACATCAATAGAATGCAATGACCCCCAATGTCTGGGACATTACAGTGAGACGTGTCCAATACTACGACCACGTTGGCAAAACCTGGCCTGGCGCTGCAACTTAAATGGTTAAGGTGCCCCTAAATCGCTTTTAAAAGGCTGCTAGGAGAATAGTTCAGACGCCTTCAAATTGCCATTGAAAGGTTGTAAGGAGAATGGTTCAGACGCCCCAAAATCGCCATTGAAAGGCTGCAAGGAGAATGGTTCAGCCGCCCTTAAATCGCCATCGAAAGGCTCAAACGAAGTTTGCCTCGTCGATTGAAGGAACATATATACAAGTCGTGGTTTTAGTACTCTCTTTAATCCGAAAACGTCAATTTTGAAATGCCCTGCTTCTACTGTCCGACTTCACTACCAGTAGTGATATCTTCCAAATCCTTCCTTTATTATCATGCCATCATTACTTTAAAATAATACCTTTCAAAGTTTCTGTATGCTCACTAATGTTTTCAGAGTACAGTATATGTCATTTGTTGTTTGTTTGTCTTGCTTTAGTTGTCTAACGCCGCACTCATTCATTGAACTGAGATTGGACTTGACAATCCAGTGACTGAAATTATCAGCAAGGATCCATATAATGAACCAGTGAGTGAGTTTGTTGGGTTTTACGCTGCTTTTAGAACCACGCCAGCAATATCACGGCGGGGTATACCAGAAATGGGCTTCACACATTATACCCATATGGGGAGTCGCAGCCGGGTTTTCGGTGTGACGAGCAAACCGCTTAACTACCCCACCGCCCAATAAAATTAATCAAGCGGATATTTCCGGAGATAGGAGAGAACAGGATAGTAAAATAGTGTTTTGCGAGTGTGTGCGTGGGCGTATGCGTGTGAATATGTGCCGTTTCACGTCGCGCGCAGGAATATAGAGCCTTTTTGTCGTCGATTCAAAAAGTAAATAATAGATCCGACGATTGATTTTAAGAGCATCGCGCTCTTTGACCGAACAACACAATGTATTAAAGACAGTAGTACTTACGGTTAACTTGATCAATAGAATCTTGGGATCTCTTCCCTGTTAAGTCGTCGACGTAAGATGTTGGTGGGGCCTGTAGTGTCTTCCTGAAACACATGCGCACATGTTGGTTGGATGGTTTGTTGTTCAACGCCAGATCATACATTCCAGTGATTGACATCATGAGCATCGATCATTTGGGATGCGATGGCATGTGTCAACCAAGTCAGCAAGCCTGACCACCCGATCCCGTTAGTTGCCACTTATGACAGGCATGGGTTACTGAAGACCAAATCTAACCCGGATCTTCACAGGTTTGCACACCTGCATGTCTACATAAATGTTATGTAATGCTGTCACGAGACCCACAATTAAATATGTCAATATATATTGAAATAAATTCTTTTGTTTTCTTTTGGTTTTTAGGGGGTTTGTTATTTTGTTAGCTTTATGTGCTATAAAATTAACCTGCCATGTGTTATGCTAAGAAACAAAAATATTTTGATTTGGTCTTACCGTGTTTTCTTTCTCGGTTTTTCTTTTCCTGAATTCGTCCTTGTACTTTTGAGCAAAATTCAATCCATTACTGTCCACTTCAGCGTTTCTTAGTTTTCCAGATTTTAGTTCCATAATCCATGAGTCCCCCTTATAGAATCCTCTGATCCCATGGTCTACGACCACACATATTCTCTCGGCTGTAAAACAACACAAAAGCAAAAACAGAAATGGTTGGTATATGGTTTATGACTTCGGTGACTACTGACTGCGGTGTCAACGTTTACTCAGATTATGGTATCAGTATATAAATACACGTACATGTATGTCTCCTTTACATAATATACTGTACAAATTCTACATGGAATCTAACTGAGAAGATCTGCGGACATAGTGAGCTGACAGAAAGCATTCCTTTTCGAGAACAGGTGGTGAGTGAGTGAGTGAAGGAGTGAGTATGGTTTTACACCGCTTTTATCTGCAATATTCCACCAATATCACGGCGGGTGACAGCCGAAATGGGCTTCATACATTGTACCCATGTGGGGAATTGAACCCGGGGCGTGTGAACGCTTTAACCACTAGGCTACCCCGCCGCCCCGCGAACAGTTGGTATAGTCACCATTTAATAGTGATTCATAAACACATTTTTATGATGAAATTAATGGGATCATGATATGGTCGACATTTAATGATCGACTCTGCCAAGAGCAGAGAATTCTTGTGGATATGAAACGGTTTGACGCCTTTATCTATTCTGAAATATTTCAAAGATATGAAAGACTGTGCCTAAACGTTTCCGCAAACACTGGCACACCAAATATATATAATAGCAAAATTTGAAATGACTGAGGCATAGATTAACCCGAAAAAGGTGGCTACGGTGTTTAAAGTGCGTCTTGGCTCACCAAATATAATACCAGACTTATCTCAAACCGAAAATGATGGATACGGTGTTTAAAGTGAGTTTTGAAATGTATACGTACTGTTGTAAATACGTATCTGATGGTCTATATCTGCCTGCGTCAGTCCTTGAGGGGAAGAGGTTGTTGTACCCGGCGCTGCTTTCCCCTTCTACAAAAAGGAGATTATTGATTACGATTTTAGCTCATAAGTGTGCTGTGAGAATCTTTTGTCACATCTGTTTCACAACATATAAGCAGGTTTTAAACAAGTTTGTTTGTTGCTTAACGCCGCATTGGGCAATATTCCAGCTATACGGCGGGGGTCTGTATATAATCAAGTCTGGACCAGACAATCCAGTGATCAACAGCATGAGCATCGATCTACGCATTTGGGAAACGATGACATGACACGTCAACGAGCCTGACCACATGATCCCGTTAGTCGCCTCTTACGACACGCATGGGTTGCTGAAGACCAATTCTAATCCGGAACAACACGGGCCCAAACATGTAACGATCAACGGCAGATGAAAAAAGTTCAGTACAATTATCTTATGGCTGGGAGTAAAATCTCTCCGATTAATTTTATTTACCTTTTCTTTAGCCTCCTGAAGGAGGATGCAAGTATCCAGTAGATCCCTGTCTCCAACATTCTTGAGCTTAGGTAAACGTCTCAGCACAGCTACGGTTTCCTTTCTGTTGTCTTCGATTCTCTGGTCATTTCTAAGAGCGACGTCAAGATCGACAAGCACGTCGTTGACTGTAAGTCAACCACAAAGCAATACTCATTGATTGACAACACGATCATCGATCTAAGCAACAATCATAGAATGACTGTGGTATTACTCCTCTTATAGCAATATTGCAGCAATCATGGCGAGGGACACCAGAAATGGGCTTCACACAGTGTACCCGTGTTGGGAATCGAACCTGGCTCTTCCGCGTGACTGGCGAACGCTCAAGCCACTTGGCTACCTGATCGCCCCATTTCGAATACGATGTATCAACCAATTCAGCAGCGAGCCTGTGCATCAGAGTCTGCTTGCCACGTCAAACGACAAGCATGATCTCCTCTAACGACCAATCATTTGTTGCACGGAAGACCAGTTTTAACCCAAACCTGGCCGGTGAACGAGGTGGATCAAGAAATGGCACATTGGTATGAGGCGTTGAAGCAAAATCGTTGTGTAAAGTATCACTATCGAGATTTACAAGACCTTTTTGTTTGGTTGGTTTGTTGTTTTACGCCGCACTCAGCAATGTTCCAGCTATATGGCGCAGGTCTGTAAATAATCGAGGCTGGACCAGTGATCAATATCTTGAACATCGATCTGCGCGATTGAGATACGGTGACATGTGTCAATCAAGTCAGCGAGCCTGACCACCCGATCCCGTTAGTCGCCTTTTACGACAAGCATGGGTTGCTGAGGACCAGTTCTAACCCGGATCTTCACTGGTACAAGGTCTTTATAGGAATGGTTATACCTACCAAGTGGATGAACAGGAGCCGATGCGCCAGAACCCATTGTGAGTTATCTGTACTGGTACATGAGAAAAATATATATATACTAGTATACATCATTACAAAACCCTTGATCTGTATTAATAACATAATTTTGGCAGCAATGAAGCTTCAAAGTGCAAAAAATTATTTATACGTACAGCTGGAACGGCATATATTTTATGCACTGGAAATTCAAAATCCCTCTTCAGGTTTTTTTCAGATTGGATATATTTCTGTCAGGTCCAATCTTCCAAGAATCCCCCAACCAATTCCTCCTGTGAATACTGTTGCAAACGAATGAGCATAATCAAGTATATTTGAGATTCCACCCCATTAAAACAGATAACGGCACGTTATATTATAAGATCAACTTTGAATTGAGCTTCAAACACGCAAAGAGTCCCACTCGGGTATTTGACATGACGAGCCCGGGTTTTAACTGACTGGCTACCTCAAGTAGTGGATAACTAAAAAGTACTCACATGAATGTTTAGTCTGCAGTCTGTCTTCAGAAACTTGTACATTCTCTCTCTCCCTGTAGTTGTGATTCGCCGTATGCCGTTTCACAACTTTATAGTTGCTAGAACTGAAAGGCGTTCCGGTTAATTTGAAGTGCATTCGCGGAATCGGGAGACCTTCTCGTTGCATTATAACTCTACTGTGTGTCTTTATTCAACTGATCTATATAGTATGTCAGCTTATTCAAGCAGGCGTGAAAAGTGAATGTATGTCAGCTATGAACGTTTTGTCAGATAAACGTCCGGGTCTATGTGTCCTTAACCTCAATTCACTGATATTCAGGACAGATACGGGTAGCGCTGCAAAGATATACCAGAGGCATACTTTTGGTGAACGGTGTATAGTGAGGGGAAGTGTAAAGTTTATTCTGAATGGGTGTTGCAACAGACATTCCTCATCAACAAACTCCAGAAGTGTAAGGTGATGCTGTTTCATGAATTGTAATATGTCTTCACCTCTTCTTGTCCCATAATGCACTTCCGGTGTCTTCGACCGCCTCCGTGCTGTAGTGGTTAGAGCGTCCGCCGGAGAGCGGAAGGTCGCGGGTTCGATCCCCGACCGCGTCATACCAAAAGACGTTAAACTATGGTACTTGTTGGTCCCTGCCTGGCGCTCGGCATTAATGGGTACAACAAGGACTGGTCGGCTCGGAGTCAGTATAATCTTCGAAACCAGGTTCGATTCCCCGCATGGGTACAGTATGCAAAGGCCATTTCTGGTGTCTCTTTTTTCAAGCGACATGCATGAGTATAAGATAACTTACACACAAGTGTAGAGGCCTCAAGGCCAAGAGCACATACATATACAGAATAATGGTTGCGCATACAAAAGATTTTGGATACATAATTAAGTAGGTAGGTTTCTCTTAAGGAATATAGCAAGGTTTTTAACATGTTTCACATTTTGTGATGACAAGATTTGGTATAACTTAGAGGGAATGTGTGATAGAAACGGGGTATAAGCTAGCTGTTCCCTCAAATCTGTATAACATGGGCACACTAATATCAGGTGGAATTCATCTTCTATAATATTCATGTTACATTTAGAACAAATAAGTTGATTACATGCAGTGTCATTATCATATCTCAGTTTACTCACTTTTAACTTATTAGACTGGAAACGTAGTTCATAAATTGAATGTATAAGGAGTAAATGTTTGTGGCTGTACAATTCTATTACGTATTTCTCTGTATCTAACAAATTTAAAGTTAGAGTAAAATGGGATATCACTCCAACCTGATAGCTTATGATGCCATTCTTGAAATTGAATGTCTACGCATCTTGGGAAAACATACCCATGAATATTTTATAATCACCAAAAATGTCAGCACCGTTCAATAGAATAGGCATTATTTTTGTATCAAATATGTTTACAGCTACTTTAAATGGAAGAGCATGGTATATTTTCATCAATTTATTAACAGGAAACAGAGCTTTTCTTGCCTGTACCGATAGAGTCTCGCATGCTCTGGACCAAACTAATCTTGACGTAAACATAATACAAAGGTACTTATAATACGTTACAACTTGAACCTCTTTGCCTGAATAAAACCACTTTTCTACACCCTTTAATTAACCACCATTCCTAAAAACAGTTATATTTCATTTATCAAGGTTAACTTCTAAGCCCCACTTCACACAATAATCACATACACAACCTAACTTTTTCTGTAACCCAACTACCGAATCGTCCACATCATCAGCGAATAGCAGTAGCAGAATGTCTTCTATTTCTTCTGTAACAAAATTCCCTCTTAAGGTACCATTACTAAAATCTAGTGCTAATTCATTTATAAAAAGAGTAAACAGAACTGAACCTAACATGCATCCCTGACGGACACCGCAGGTAGTATTAAATGTTTCTGATTTACGGTTATTCATATAAATACAAGCTTTCACATCATTAAGAACAGCATAAAATTTCCCAATAACACCTTTTTTATGCAATATATATAATGACTTTTGTCTATTAACACATTTGAAAGCTTTACAAAAATCTATAACAACTTCATAGAACCTATGTCCTGATTTACGAAGGTATGTTTGACATAGCGATTCCAGAACAAATATATTATCTAGTGTGGAATAACCATTCCTAAATCAAGCTTGCGATTCATTAATAATAGAATTTGCATCCAACCAAATCCTAAAACGTAGTTCCAACACAGACGTAAACACTTTACCCAATATGTTAAGGAGTGATATTCCACGATAATTATTTGGGGCTGTTAAATCACCCTTCTTGAATAAAGGCAAGATTATACCAACATTCCAGGATTCAGGGAATTGTCCTTTGTCTAAAATGGTATTGAACAAAACTTTTAGAATAGGAATAATAAACGAAGCCTTTTTGTAAAACTCAGGAGGAATTCCATCCGGTCCCAATGCTTTTCCCCGATTTAAGAGAATTTATAGCCTTTTTAAGTTCCAGCTGTGTTATAGGATCTGGCAAAATAGAGGAACTATTACAATCTTCACAATCAGTGGAGTCATGACTAGTTATAAAATCATTAACAACATCATCAAGGTTTGGATTTAACAAAGATTTAAAATAAGAATACAAATATTCAATAGGAATACTGCTGCTATTGTTACTGGCTGATAATAAGGAGATAATCTTCCGCCAGAACAGCTTAATTTTTTTCTCTTCAGTTGCAGACATACTTTCTGCTACAATCTTATCATTATGCAATTGCTTCGTTAGTTTACATGTAGTACGATAAACCCGTTTTGTTTCTAATATACTGATGGTAACATTTGAGGCAACACCTGATTGAACATGATGTAAATGAAACCATTCAAATGAAAACATTGAATGAATAACAGTTTTTCGTGGCCTACATTATCGTCTCACCACTTCAGAAAACAATATGCACGTGCATGAGACTATTGGCACGTCTAAGGGTCCAGTGGTGCAGAGCGAATATAGATCATACCATTTATCACCACTCGCCCCTTTACGAAACCTCCAAGAAGACTCGTCCCCGTCTCGATGCTTGTTATGTGTGTAAATACGACAAACCAATCAGAACGCGCGTAATGAGGGCGGTACTTTGATAAAAAATAATCCCCAATGCTTAAATCGGTTATGGCATTATGTGTTTGTTTAAAAAATCATGAAAAATATATATCGTCATATTGAGAGTACAAAGAACGTAGCTAACAGAACTGTGTTGCCTCGTGTAGATTTTTTTAAGGATAATGCGATTGACGGCGAGAGATTTAAATACACACACGTGCGTTTGTTGACATAGCGGCTCTCATGGGTCCGACTGAGTGTATATCTGACGATCTTGCGGGCTTGTGTTGGAGATTGTACGTGCGCTTTGAACATTTTTAGGAAATGTAATTATAAATCACACCGAGTTTCGAAACAATAATATTATATCTGCATGTAACTAATCAACTTTAATATTTGACATTGGGCTAATATTTCACTTCTCTGGGGTTATTTTAGTCTGATTCTTTTTTTTGTTTGTTTTTCCTTTTTGTTGTTGTTGTTGATTTGAGGGTTTTTTTCTTTTGTTTTCTGTTTCTGATAAGATGCCTACATCGGTAAGCAAGTGTGATTCTAGTGATTTCACAGTAGACAGCAGGGTTTATCCTCATTGTGTAGGCAGCCTGCAGAGTATTAGGACTAGTGATGTTGTTTTAAAGGAAAAGGGTCGTCCCATGGTCAAGGAACAGATTCCAAGCTGATAAATTGTCAGACTGATATCAACTCACCAATTATCCATGTTCAGTTAATGTCACTGAATAAAATTCATCTTGTTCACAGTTATATATTACGCAGGAAAATGCTTAGTCACTATCATTCATCACCATGGCTAATGTTCAAGTAAATCTAGAGTTCAGTCCGATTACGCAAGGTGGTCGTAAACTTGCCTATCAGTAATCCCTTTGCTTGGTTGTTTAATACGCCTGAGTGCTTCATTACTTATGAACAAAGGGTGCCTACACAGTGAGGAGACCCTAGCAGCAGTGGACGTGTCGATTGAGGGATTCCATGCTCGGTCAAAATTGAAGTATTTCAAATACCCCTTAATTATATGAGGCATGTGAATCTATAAACATTAATGATTGCATTATTAACCTAATCTAGGTTAGGTCATGACATATATTCCTTTCTCATGTTTTTGTTCCTGGACATATTCCAGTGTCTGGAACGTAAAAACCTAATATGTTGCTTAACAGTGACACCGTAGGCTCTATGGTAGTAGCACGTGGTCCTGTACATAGAGCTCAAGTTACAAATCAGGTGAACGTTGGGCGCGGAGAGTTCTTCGAAAGGTGACCGTGACCGTGTTTGGCAGGTTGACTCCTGAGAGTTTCTAGGACTTCAGTCCTGCACCACGACGAAGCACATGTGATACATGTGGTCTCACCTCAGGCAAGTGAGTTTGTTCAAAATTGCCTCTGTTCACTCAGCAGAAAATGGGTACCCGGTGGGATGACTATAACTTTCTAGTGTAAGTGGTGGGGTCTACAGGCAGGGTATCTGTTTCGAAATCTGTTTCGTCGGATAATTCCCTGGTTATTCTCTAGCGTTGTCGTGTTACACTTAGTGAGTAAGTGTGTTTAGTTTTACGTGGCACTCAGCAATATTCCAGCTATATATGGCGGCGGTCTGTAAATAATCGAGTTTGGACCAGACAATCCCGTGATCGACAACATTACTGAAGGCCAATTCTAACCCGGATCGTCAAGGCCTACACTTAGTGACTTACTGAATGTCGTCAACGCCAGCAATATTCCATCAAAATCTCTGTAGAATGGAAACAGGTCATTCGGGTAAAGGTCTCAGCCATGAACATCACCTGACGACTCCATGTTGTACTCTGTTACGACTACCACTGCGAGGCTGGGCATGGAGTGAGTGAGTGAGTGAGTAAGCCACTTTTAGCAATACCCAAGCAAAATCACGTCGGAGGCACCAGATATGCTACGGGGAACATGTGGTGTGGTGGAGTTAGAGGAAGACACGGTCGCTCTGCCGCCATTGAAGACCGTTACCTACCTTCCTCACACCCAGGTGTCAGTATATTCGCAATGATGTCATATTCACGGGCTGTTCGTGGACGTGTCATCATTCGCCGACTTCGAGCACATGGTATCAGAACCTAATGACGTTAACAAGTTAACATTGTCATTCGCGTATACGTTGGGGTCCAACTGAATGTTGCAACTGCTTAATTTCTGATGAGATCATAATCTGTTTGTTCAGAGCGGACGACAGAACACGATTTTCTGAGATGTGAGAGAAGAAATGACTCCTTGTAATGACTCATGAACGAGACTGTAGGGGACTAAATGTATTCGTACTCTTTGCAAATGATGGGAATTGAACCCGGGTCCTTTACTCCAGGACTAAACTTTACAGCCCCTTCGAACCTAACCCACCCCCCACCCATCCCCTATACGAGAATATAAGTGTGGTTATTTGGAGCGAGAGCTATAACATGCATTACTTTAAGCAACCTATGGCTATATGTATAGCCCCCGACTTATATACTTGACACAAAGATGTCAATATCACAAACAACTAGACAGTTAACCAAGTACGGCCATGTGTATTTCAGCATATCCTGGTTCTATATATTTTGGGGAGAAAAAGTAAAACAAACATAAAAAGGCGTGAAAGAATATCAAGACATTTAATGCAGAGTCTAGCATGCTACAAAGAAACACAAATGTATTATATCTACTATACAAAATAACAATGTGATAAAAAACTGTAAACAAGTGAAACAATGTTTAACCTAATATCATGTTTTTTCCTAGTCTAGACCGCCGCCATATAGCTGGAATATTGCTGAGTGCGGCGTACAACTAAACTCACTCACCCACTCTTCCTGGTCTAAGCTTCTTCCATAAAGAATGTCAAAATTTCCAAAGCTAACATTTATTACTGCCGTGTTTATAATGGTCGGGAAGGAGTGCTTTAACACTTTCACCCGCATTCAGTGAGTGAGTGAGTTAACATTTAATGTCACATCGGCAATATTTCAGCTATATCCTGACTACGAAAGCTCTCTATTAATATTAACCAACTGGCATTTAATATATACCTGTTAATGAAAGACAGTAAAATCGCTAGCCTATTAGAGAATTTATCTTAAATCTAGTGAATAACCATAAAAACATATTACTCTGAAACAACAATACAATATTAAAACGGCCTTAAGATCGCAAACACCTGAGATAAATCACCATACTAGAGACCTTGGCGACCTACAGTACTCTTTGTACCCGGACTCAAGCTGGCTTTACACCATCCCTTCAACCATGGCGATTATAGACAAAGCTAGATACGAATTAAAATGACAGACATTCTACGATTAAAAACCTGGTAACCTTACATTTGCAAGGAAAGACGTGATCTTGAATACCCCCTCAGGAGGATAATAATTTTACAAAAATTATTATCCTTTGAGGATACACCCACTAACAAATCTCAGTTGCTAATTTAATGTACTTATTCTGTAATAACAGGTCTATTTACAGAACATATAAAAAAATAAAACATATATACATTTTGTAATTAATTCTATGTTTTTACAAAATCAAAAAATAAATGCAAATTAACTCTATTTGACAGATCCTACATGGTGGAAGTATCCCTTATAATGGTAAACGGCATTCAAGTCGAGTAGGGTGGCAGCTAGAAATGATACAAACGTGTAGGCCTTTACCACACTGATAGAAGCCACACGCACTAAAATCGTGTATAGTGCAGACAACCCTCGAATCTAATCTAAGTGTATCCATGACTTCTGTTTTGGTATTATTCAGATCACGATATAAATCATGGTTCCGCAAACACAGTCACTATAGGTTCTACAAGTAGAGATGAGAATGAGTGAATAAATCAAAATGTTTAAAAATATCTCGTTGGAATATTTTCCACTCAATATTTTTTAACATTTTGATTTATTCACTCGCTTTCGCTAGTGAATAAATCAAAATGTTAAAAATATCTCGTTGGAATATTTTCCACTCAATATTTTTTAACATTTTGATTTATTCACTCGCTTTCGCTAGTGAATAAATCAAAATGTTAAAAATATCTCCTTGAAATATTTTCCATGTTCAACACCCACTCGTTTTGTAATCTCTATTTATTCCATCTTCGCGGGATTTCAACAGCTGATCAATTTCTGTTAATCCAACCATCAGTTACCCATGGTAAGCTATAACATACAGTAATGTGAAAAGTCATCTACAACAGGAGTATTTGTAATACAAACATACAAAAGTAACAATGGTACAGTCGTCAAGAAATCCACTTGACCAGTATATTCCTTCAGTAACACCAGCTCTGGCAACAACAACATACACACAAAGCAAGCAAAGCAGAGACGCGGAATAAACCCAGAAACAGTAAGGGAAGCCAGTATGCATCCATTTTACGACGAATCATTTCTTCAAAAACGTCTCCACGAACCAGTTCAGTTGCCACTGGTGGTCACTGACAACAGAGTAGCTCAGCAACAGAATTGTTAGCAAAGGAACCTTTATTAATTTTGGGTTGATCACTTCCCTTGTAACGTTCAACGTCATTTGTGGAGTCAGGGGGGTGTGTCTGTTTATCCCCTGCCTCATCTGGGTTACCCTTTTTATCATCAGTTCCCGTTTTGTTCGTCAGTGGTGGAGGCTTCTGAGCTTCAATCAATGCAATTTTGTCCATCTCAGTCACATCAAAGCGTCGTATATCGTAGAGTTCATCGTGGGGATGTGCGATGAGATAGACTCCTTTAACTCTGAATAAGTAGGCAAACAGTTTTAATGTGACCGCTTTCTGTTGCCAGCTGAAGCGCTGTCATGTGATTTTTGTTTTGTGTGAAAAATAGCTTTCTTTTGTAGTCAATAACATCTCCCGTAGCAGCCATTGCCGTTTTTCCATTAATGACTCCAAATATGGCATCAGGTCGACTGTGCGTTCCTCATACGCCGCGAAGTACTTTACAAATCGCATGATGCTGTGGAGAGAACTGTATCTCCTCTGTGGTTCTGCTCTTTAAAAACATCCTCTTTTTCCGCAAGTAATAATAATTTCACGATCTTCACAAATCTATTCTCTGGTTCCCTGTATGTATCGTATTTGGTTTGGGTCGTTCATGTAGCACAAGGCAGCCGTGTGGAACGGTAACTGCCCCATAAACACAGTTCCGTTCATTCGTTTACCAATCCTGTCACGTTTGTTCTTTGAAACCTTTTCCAGCATAAGTTTTACCAAGAGAAAATTACACTGGGCAACTGCAATGAGGAAGGGTGTCAGTCCGCTGTAAGTGTCTTTATTATCGGTGTTGATAAGATCCGGAGTATGCAATAGTGAGTGCATATGCCCCAATATAATAGTGGAGGTGATGGGTGAATTATTATTATCGTGTTGGTTGCTGCGAGTCGTTTCATTCTTTTTGCCATCCTTGCCTTTAGGCTTGAACTTATTATCCCTTACGCCTGATGCACTCACTTTAGCCCCCTAGTGTTACAATAAAAGACTTATTATCCCTTACGCCTGAAATCGATAATTGAAAACAAAATATTGTCGAAAAAGCATAACATTGTGCCTTTAAAACAATTGTCAGCAAAGTACAGCTGTATCATAGCGACCTGTTAAGGCATACATGTAGTCTTGTCCAGACAAATTAAATATTGTGAACATCGTCAGGCGACGTGGTGGTACTGCGGCAGAGGTGGTGGTTGATGCAACTGGTATGGATGAAGTCCCGCCTGTTGCAGTGGAGGTGCTGGGTGAATTGTTCCATGTTGTTACAAATTGTTTGGATGACGTTTCATCTGTTGCAGTGTCAGCGATGGCTGAATTAATGCATGTTGCTAAGGTGGTGTGGATGAACTTCCTTCTGTTGCAGTCGAGGTGATGGCTGAATTCTGCATGGTGTAACAGATGGTTTGGATGAACTTCCATCTCTTGCAGTGGAGGTGATGGCTGAATTATTCTATAGCGTAACAGATGGTATGGATGAAGACTCATTTACTGCAGTGAATGTGGTGGCTGAAGTGTCAGCTGTGAAGGAGCTGAATGCTGAGATGTTACATGGCGTTACGGATGCTCTTGATCAAGATGCATGTGTTACATCGGCGCCGAGGTCTGTGCCCTTTGTTCCCAGTTGTAGTACGTGTATACAGGGACATAGTTCATGTCTCCTTTGGTATAATCCGTGTCAGCATCGTCCTTAATGTTCACAATACCAAACACACTTTCTGCGTAGGATAGAGGAGCTGGAAGGGCAAACGGTACGTTAATTCGCAGGGTAACACAATCACAAAGGCTTTGTCTTACGTAAGACACACAACGTAAGAATGTATGCACAATTCCAAACGGTGTTCTTGATTTATTAGGAAAGTCTTGTAATAGGTTAACATTAAGATGACGTGGTTTGATGATTGTTAAACACGGCAGCACGGTACATATATGACAGTCGGAGTTACATGGGCTTCAGTGTACCATCTGATAGTCTGATGATGTGACGAATTCAAAATGCGTTCTGATGACAAAGTGCGAAAGCACAAACTTTTACAGTTTACATGGGCTGAAAAGACGGACACATAAAATATTCTAGTAAATATTGCTGTAACAATTTTATTAAGTTTAACACAAGAACTTGTAAGTGTCAGGTGCGATGACTGCAAAGTAAACTCACGCATTTATTCTTTAGGAGGGGCAGTAGCATGTGCCCCTCCCTGGTAACGCTCGGGATGGTCGAGACCCTGGGAAGGAGGAGCGAACCCGTACTGCTGGAGCGTGGCCCGGTGTGGTATGGACCCGATGATCAGCTCAAATGGTATTTCTTGCTTGAATGACGGTCCAGCAGGATTAACACAAAACTGTAAACACACAAAATATTTCTCAGATTCGAGACATAGCAATAAATCCATACCAAATTCAGGTGAAAAACTCTGAACCTAAAAATGAAGTCGAACATTTTAGAAAGCTGTCATCTGAGTCAAGAGTCCAGTGTCCTTTTTTAAATTAAATGTCAAAGGTCGCTAATTACCGGTATTCAGCTGACGTAATCCAGAAGGTTGATCAGATATTAAAGCGGATTGAAATGAGCCGCCAACGTTCAGCCATGCTTCAAATGAAACGTGGATCAGAAGTTCCCACAGAGAATATTATATAAGACTGCGTATAATAATTGTGGTATGAAAAGCTAAAACATTCAGTATCACATATCATGTTTTAATCCCAAATTGAATTGAACTGAACAAATAATACTGATATTGTGTACAAACATATCTTAGACATGTCAGTCATAGAAAATTTATGTTTTCGCAGCCATCTTGGATGTTGTCAACGCCAGGGGGGGCGCTACATACTAGATATGCATTACATAAAACATTGTTACGAATACATCTGAAAACAATACTGAATCTGACGATATAATGATGATGTTTTTGGCATAAACTGACATGATTAGAGATTTCCACCAAATTGGCGGCCATCTTAGATTTTCTGCCACAAAAGGACACTGCTGAGTTGTATCCTTAGCCAGAGACGTTTAGAAGTGTGCCAAGTTTGGTGCTTTTAATCCAATGTGCCCAATTTTGACAAACACCTTATCCTTACAAACTGCCTTATCCACCCCACTGGAGTAATCTGATTCAGATAAAACAATGTGACTGCACAGTTTACCTTACCAAATATACATAACGCCTATAAAGAGATGGATTTCGTTCATGTGACAGGCAGTGACGACCCTCTGATCACTACATAACACTGTGATGGTTTTATTAGTGTCATAGAGTTAACTATTTCGATAGAATTCTTTACAACTTCATACATTGTAACGACCTAATTGTTTCAATATATGTCCAAAGTGCTCCTGTGTAATGCATTCGACATTCGGTGTATGTCTCTCATCATAAACAACCCTCTGGACAGGACCTTTAATTCTCAATGCTTACCTTACTGAAGTGCACTATGGCATTAGTACGAATGTACACACAATTTTTACGCAAAATGTTAGTATGGCCATACCTGCACATAGTAGTTAATTTCGATTATTCTACAACCCTGTAACTCTGATGGCAGTATGGGCGGTATCCTTAGAACGGTCACCATTCCATACATCAGAATCTCCAGGAAGGATTTCTCCATGCGATATTTCCCCTATTTTCTCAAACTTGTTAGTGTATTGCCTCTTGCATGATGCCGAATAACCTACAAAATAGATGTGTTGTCAAAGTCAAGATATTATCAACCACTAAAACGCATGAACGAAGTAAATTTACATGATATCTAGTACCTAAAGCAGTATATCTCTCTTTAACACATGGTACTAATTATGGCAATATAGACAGTGGGCTACGGTCCCCTTTAAACATTGCCAACATATATATATTATACTTTTTTACAGTCGTTCAACTTCCATATTTGAATTAAAATCACAATGTCGTTGAAAAAAACATTAAAGCAGCCCCCTTTAACTATTGCCATATTTAGTTCCTCTACGTTTACAGTTCAATTTCCATATTTAAAATACAGTAGCAATGTCGATGAAAATAATTTTAAAAGAAAACATGAAGCTGTATTGTCGGGGATACGATGTTTCCTTCACACACTTGTTACTGACCATGTACAATTCAGCGTATGATCTTGCAATTCTCTTGTTGCTGTGGTTGGTGACCTCTGCCTTGATAGGAATTGATTCTCCCGGAACATAGCCACGGCGATCAATTTGAAACCTGGAGCCGATTGGTCCAGATTTACAGCATAAGCAACACAGATTCTTTTCATTTGCACCTGAAGAACTCTCCTGCAATCACAGATCACAAACATTATAGATAGGGTTGAACAAACGGCCATGTACAAAAAGACGAATAATAAATTGATAAACGCATTCTGAGCATCGATCTACGCAACTGGGATACGATGACATGTCTTAACCAAGTCAGTGAGTCTGAGCACCCGATTCCGTTAGTCGCCTCTTTCGACAAGCCTGGCTTACTGAAGACCAATTCTTACCCAGGTCGTCATAGGTGGACATATGAAAAGTTAGTTATGAAGTGGCCGTAGCCTTAAGGGACAATATAAATCAACATTCGGCAGCATAGGCATTTACTCAATACAATTTTAAACTCGACAACATTAATGAAAATACTCCACATAGTGGGGGGGGGGGGGGTAGTTTTAATGTATGTAGTGGTGACTATTGATGACATCTTCACTATTATTACACAATGCCACTTAGAAAGTGGTCAAATGTAACATGCTATATTTGGGATTTACGGATGGGACTCAACCCCAAAAATGTATTAGAGTTTGTACTTTACTAGGAAAGCGTAATCCCAAATATAACATGTTACATCTTCACTATTGCAATAATTTATGCATACCACTGAGATTATAAGTGAAGTAACTGTAATCGTTTAGCAAGTTAGTCTACTGTTCTGTGTCACGCACGCACGCACGCACGCACTCACGCACTCACTCACTCACTCACTCACCAGGTACAGTGTTGAGGTCCAACAGCTTGACCAGTGTGAAAGCCCTTTTCGTTGTGTGGTCAAACTTCCACGGCTTGTCAATTGTACCTTTCAGCTAATACCTTACCCTTCCCGCGGATCCTTCAAACGAGGTCGGGATTCCGGGTGGCAGTTGATATCGGAAGGGATATGTATAACGTACGTAACGTTATCTCCCCCTTGTCCCGATGCTGCAAAGACATTGGTGTACTGGTTAGTATAGTATCTCTATATTTTTAATTACGCCTAATAGCTGGGTGCGTTTGTCTTGTTACAATGCATGCTCGGTGAATTTATTGTAACAACACTAAAATGACGTCATAATTTCCGGGGTAAGGATACATTATTACTTCGCCACATACATGTATTTATATCAGCATTCCCAAATGTAAGTGTACGAAACCTGGGCTCCCGTTTAACCGCTGTCCAGACAAACGGTATTGTTGTATATTGTAACGAGCAGGAAAATCGTACTTATTTCTAGTGCGCTTGTGCTTTTTGTTCTGGTACTATTTTGTTACTTAATTCCATTCGGACAGGACTGGTTGTAATTCTACATGGCTTCGCGGTTACGCGAAACAAAAAGGACAAAACTTATTTTCAAGCATTGTCCCTAACTATACGCTGTATATCGTGATCCTTTAAAAGAATATATATTATTATTGTTGTGAAAGATTTATGTCAATTGTCCTTATCAGAAGGCCTAATATCTTAAACTGTTATATCAACAGTACGTGAAAGAAAGCTTGGGTAATGTAATCAGTGGTACGCATGATAGGGTGTCAGTATCAAGGGTACGTGTAATAAGGTTTCAATATCTATGTTAACGGCCATATCATATGGCGTCAGTTTTTATGTCAACGATGCGTATCAGAAGACGTCTTTCGTGGATATATCAGTGGAACGTATCATAAAGGTTCAGTATCTATGTTTATGGTGTATACCATAAGGCTTCCATAGCTGTATCCTTGATACGTAATCTTCAGTATCTATACGCCCTGACATTGATGTAGCACCACATTTTGCGACATCATTTTTTTCGAAATAGTTTTGTAGTTTTGGACACGCTGTTAATCATTGTGTTACATCGTGGCCAGAGGTAATTGGTTTAAATAATTAGTTTCTAGATACAAACATTTCTTAATTACACACTGATGATTGCCGTTTTTTACCTTATTCTGAAAATGCGAGGTAATGGTTGAAATATACGTGAGTGAGTGAGTGCAGTTTTACGCCGCACTCAGTAATATTCCAGTTATACGGCAGCGGTCTCTAAATAAGACAATCCAGTGATCAACAGCATGAGTATCGATCTACGCAATTGGAATACGATGGCATGTTTCAACCAAGTCAGCCGATCCTGTTAGTAGCCTCTTACGACAAGCATGGGTTACTGAAGATCAATTCTAACCCAGATCTTCACGGGTTTGAAATATACGGGTAAACCAATGACTACACTTGCAGGTGAATTTCCTGCATGTGCATGCATCTGCGTAATATTGTATGATAATGTCACCATTAGGTTTGAAATCTTTGGCATGTGCAAGAGCTGGAGGGTTTTAGTACCTTTCCCGAATAAAACCAGTTCATAGTTGAAGTAGTTTTCCTGCGATGAGTAGACTACTGTTCTGGTACGTCTGTTCTTTCCTGTTCCAGATGATTGGTGCTCTAACCATCTCACATAAGCACCACCATAGAATTGAAGCTTTATGCTTGCAAAAGTTGAACTGATAATTTTCGGTGTGGTTTCAGATGGTTTTACTTTTGTTGTTTTGGGGAAGGGGTGTGTGTTTTGGATTTTTGGCATATATTTTGAATATTGCTTGTTTAATAGAAATATTCCAGTTATTTGATAATAATTGAATCAGGAACAGACAATCCGTTACTGATGTTATGACCATCGGTCAACGCCGTCGGGTCAGGATGACACGCAGTCCAGTGGGTCATTGAGTTTGACCGCTCGATTCATTAACATCTTACAAGCATATATGCTTCTGTGGACTGATCCTAATACGGGAACGCCAACAAGATAGTGGGTCTATCATTATAGTACCATGACAATGTTTACTATCAAACTTATCAAGGTTGTCAGTCTGACCTACTGAGATATGACTTCTCGATCAGTCTATGAAGACACCTGTCCCCTTGAATGATTAACCACTAACACTGAACTTTGTAAGGTGAAATATGATTAGGCCACAGTTTACCCCAAGTGTGAACAAAATACGCTTGTACTGTATTGTGACGTGTATGGAAAGCCATGCCAACATATATAGACAAAATAAGCCCTGTAGATACAGACCCCATGACCCTCCTCAACTATAATGTTGACGTTGAAATAGCGAAAACTAAATGATCCCTCGAGTATAATATCGCTTACTGTTTTTTGATCAGTGAGTGGGTATGGTTTTACGCCGTTTTGAGCAATATTCCAGCAATGTCATGGCCGCGAACACCAGAAATTGTAATCATGTGGGGAATCGAAATCGGATCTTCGGCGTCATGAGCGAACGCTTTAACTACTAGGCTACCACTCTGTGCAATTATGAAAAAAAACTTGGGAACGTGATAGATGGTGAACAAAACGATTTGTCTTTCTCCCTGTGGCTTGACAACTCATACAATTACCAAGCCACACGTAATTCCTATCTGACAGAGATGCGTTAAAAATATGCTTCAATAAGACCGTACAACGAGCTATCAGTTTGCAAACACATGTACAGAATCTATGACGTGATCACATGTTGTATATATTTCAAAATTGTTAAGAAATATTTGTTATTCAGTGCTGACCTCTCATTTTCATTTCCCCATTCAGTTCTACTGTGGCATGTCCTTCAACGACCTGTCCTGAGTAATACACTCCTTGAGGATTATTTAAATTTATTGCAAAGACGTTCAATTTGCCCATGATTGAGACACCTGTGAGTTGATCGGTGCAGCCTGGCGATCTGTCTGTGTGCAGGGAAGTATATATGACCAAGGCATTGCGACAGACTAATATGATGTAAGAATAACATAGACTTTTTACACAGTCATTTCACTGCAATCACACCTCCCAGTGACGTAGGTATCCCTTTGACAAGGCGTGATTCATGGCACGCGTAGATAATGCTCATTGCCATGAGCTTATGCGTAACTTCCTACTTGGGCTAAGTTTGTGACTATGAGTACGACAGACCCGTTTCAAAAGAAATTGAGGAAGTGAACGATTTATAAAAGCTTAAATGTGATTATATATATATTTCCAAACCCGAAAATATTTCGATTTTGCCTGCATTTAGATATTGCGATACATTGTTGTTGCTGGTCATTGTTCCATACAAGGCAAACATCATAAATCATGAACACGTTCACCATTACAGATCCTGGTTCGGGGTGCATAAAACTCGGGCCAAGAAAAGTCGGGCCGGGCCGGACCGGGTCACCGGGTACTACTAAACGTGGACTGCAGAATATTAAAACGAAACATGCACATCAGGGTGAATACAATTCAAGCGTTCACAAATATGTAGCTGGAATCAAAATATATATTTAACGAAAAGTATGACTACATACCGAGTGTCCCGAAGAAAAACCACTGTCTTGTTGCTGTATTTTCTTATATATGTCTATGTGAGAAGGTAACTTACTGCCTTTATATTAGCCTGTGACGTTTGACTTCCTGGGCTGGAAGTGACAGTATTTTGACTTTGTTAGAAGTGGCCGCCAGGAACCCATAGAAGGCGACTACTGGGGCGCATCATGTTACAGTTTATAATGTTTATCTACACTTAAATGGGCACAATGTGCTGCTCATTTTTTTTACCTTCCGTTACGAGAGTCTAGTAAAGTGTTTTACTGGCCAACAACAGTTTAAAAGGTAAGACCGCCTCTATACCTGTAAAGCTGGTGCTTGTTAGCTTGGGAGCTACCTTTTTTGTTTGAATTTTTCTGATTTGCTTCGTTTAAATTTTTAAAAATGAACTTGCATCAGTATGTAATTTCCATTTATTGCGTCATTAACATGCACTTAAATGGTTGTAGGATCTGATGCTGATGCTCTCTCTCTCTCTCTCTCTCTCTCTCTCTCTCTCTCTCTCTCTCTCTCTCTCTCTCTCTCTCTCTCTCTCTCTCTCTCTCTCTCTCTTCAGATGTCTTGTTCATAGGAAAATGATATGTATAAATGAATTTTAATTTTAAATATTAACAACATCGTATTTCTATATTTTATGGCGAGGTGTAGGCAGCATGACCTTAACAAAGACGTCACAGACTGCCCCTGTTTGATGAGGTCGTAAAATGATTCACAATGCATCTGGCTCACTGGTTACACCTGTTATGTGTTTTTTGCGCTTATTCAGTGTAATTCCGTAACGCACAATGTATTTGATATAATATCAGGTCTGTACTAGACCGCCAAACTTATTAGCAGCACAGTCTCGTTTTGAGATTTTCATGATTTCGAGGTTTGTTTGCCAGAGCTCGCTGTACGACAGAGCACGTTGCACGGCATGTTTTGCAAGGATAATAAGGAACGTAGTGTTGCAATAATATACGAGTGTTTTGATGTATAAAAAAATACTCATTAATATTTATGTATCCAGTTAAATGAATTGGTCGGAAAATTCTGGACTGGTTATTGTACTAAGTTGCGCAATAGGACGGAACCCAGTCAACGGAAAACGAGATTTGTTGTGTAATCAATGTTTTGACTTGATTGCTTAAAACGGCCTAAAACCAAACTCATTCATACACTCACTGAAATATATACGATTAGGAGTAGCAAAGACAAACATCATACAGGAATTATTTCAAAACTCAAAAGTGGGTATCCGAAATGATATTTGTCGAAGTTCAATGCAAAGTCACAGAATCGAAAACATCCCTATTCATTTGGAAAGTTCATTTGAAGTGAAAGGAACAATCCCTTGAATAGTCTTTGGTCGTCATGGTCACAGGAACAGCAGTTTGAACTGTTTGACTGTTCATGCTTTTCCAGTTTAGATTGCTTGCTCCAATAAACTTCACGCAGCTATTCATCGCAGTATTCCGACATCCGTTGGGTGTGTTGTCGCTTGTTGTCGACTTGGAACTTACTCCATACGTTGGCGGATCTGTACAGACTCTACGACAGTGTCTCACTTGTCAGACGTCCGCTGATGTAGTTTCTTGGCAATATCATTCTGTTTCTCAAATGCCTCTCAGTTGAATAATCTCAACGTAAGAAATTTGCCTACAAAGACGAGTGGTTCACGATACAATGAAAATGTATGTTCTTCTCTATATATCCTGATACGCAAGGACCGACTGACTGACTGACTGACTGTCTGACTGACTGAGTTTGGTTTTACCCCGCTTTTAGAAATATTCCAGCAAAATCCCGGCGGGGAACACAAGAAATGGGCTCACATTGCGCCCATGGGGGGATTCGAACCCGGGCCTTCTGCGTGACGAGCTACCGCTACTCGAAAGGCCCTGATACGCAAGATCAAATGGCAAGAACGTTTCCACCCACGTTTGTGAACAATTGAAGGCTCACGTTGCTCCCATGGGATCAGACACTGTCATGGTGGTGTGGATGTCGACAAACAAATCTAAGGACCATCGCCTTTGGTTGAAACATCGTTATTACTGCCACTGGACATTTAGAGAGAAGTTTTAGTTCTGCCCATTCAATCATCTCAAATGGAGTTCCCATGTTTCCTTTTCCTCCCAAGATAAAATGGCATTCAACAGGGTTTGTGTAACAAATCGTGTATGATATATGAGACTTTAAATATATAGCGACCAAGTAAATAACCATAAATTGGTTACCCGTGCATATCTGGTTAAGAATTGGTCTTCAGCAACCCATGCTTGTCGTAAGGGACGGGTGGTCAGGCTCGCTGTCTTGGTTGACACATATAATCGTATCCCAATTGCGTAGATCGATGCTCATGTTGTTGATCACTGGATTGTCTTGTAGAGACTCGATTGTTTACAGGCCGCCGCCATATGGCTGGGATATTGCTGAGCAATAAACACACATAAATGGGTTCGTTAAGATCTAAACACCTAGTTATGTAGAGGTGACAGGTCAAGTTGCATGCTACCATGTCTAACATAACAAAGTTTTGAAGCAGCCTTGTGAAGAAAGTCCCCAACAGTGCTTACTCATCTCCTTTACATGGATGACATTGGGCTCCTTGCCAAAGGAGATACCAATTTGAAAGAGCAGGTTCTCTTTGACATTTGGACTCGACAAATGTAATACTCTTCATCTGAAACGTGGCAAGGTAACTACTGATGGATCGGTTAAAGTACAAGGGGGAGGAGTTATTGAGTTAATCTTGTGGAAGATCCTACACCTATCCTGGAATGCAAGTTCGAAAAAAGCCCAAATTCAAGACAAAGTTCGGGCCGAGTATAAACTCGCTTAAAGAAAATCTGGAGCTCTGAGCTGAACAATGTCAAAGCTACCAGTGCTTTTGCTGTGCCAGTCCTTTCTTATTCCTTTGGAGTAGTTGACTGGACAAAACAAGACATCCAGAGTGGAGACTCTTCATGATAGAATTTTACTGTGTACCCTTGCAAATATTTATTTATCGGATGATGCTCTGGTGATGCATGTCAAGACTCATGATGAAAGCAAGGAATTCCAAAGCTATTTTAAGCGTGCCAAGGTCTTTGGACAGAATCTGAAATTTGAGATTGATTTTGTTGATGGTGATGTACAGCTGGACGGTACAGCAATGGGAGTAATCCAGGTGAAGTCCTTCACCAAGCCTGCCCAGAATCGGTCATGTGTGGAGAAGCTTTCTAAGAAACCACTAACTGCACCGTGTATATATGCAGTGTGTGGAACAGAATACCAATTCAACCGAGTCCTTCGCCTGGATGAACTCGGCTGGTCTTAAATGTGAAACAGAAGGTTTCCTTTTTGTCGCCCAAGACCTGTCCCTTCCCATTCGCAATCGCCAAAATGTGATTCTTAATATCAATATGAAGATGACTCTGCAATGAATTTACAGAGATTGTCCAACACCTTGTCGGTGGATACCCTTCCTTGGCACAAACAGCATATCTTAAAAGACTTGAGGGCATGGCTCGTTGTTTTTACTATTGTCTTTGCCATGTCTGTGCCTTTGATTCCGATGTCCATCCATGGTATGACCCCAAACATGTCCAGGGCGTCATGGAAAATGACCGCTTTAAACGTCTTTGGAATAGGCTTATATACAGCCTTAGAAGGGTTCCAGCCAACAAACCTGATCTTGTCCTTTTTGATAAAGCCAACGAATCTATTTATATCATTGAATTTTCTGTTCCTTTTGACACCAATGTGATTGGCAAGATTAAGGAAAAGCATGATAAATATGCGGACCTCGCCTTTGAAATGTCTCGCTTGCATCCCAAGTACACTATCGTCAGGCTTCCTATTGTTCTAGGTGCCTTTGGTTTGATAGCTCCTGATTTCTTGGCGCAGATCAGGAGAGTGCCCGGGTTCTCCACCGGGAGCACAGCCCTTCTGATACTCTGGGTAATGCAAACGGCTGCAGTTTTTGGGAGCCTTCATATTCTCCGGAAAGTTCTTGTTGGGTTCGACTAGGCAGCGTTTCCTGGGAGGCGCCATTCGCTGTCTGGGCTGCGCGTACAGGGGCCAAGGGCCCTGAGCTGATGATGAGCCTTACCAACCTGACTGCGCCAGGATCACCCGAACCCTCTCTGCTGCATTTTTCATCTTAATCTGTAAAGCATAATAAAGGGCTATTACACCCACCTTCTTCTAGACCTCCGTCAACTTATTCATCCGCCTGTGATAGGTGTCTCCCTGAAACTGCATCATGTTCATCCAGTTACACGTGTTCCCTCATCTTGATGTGTTTGACGAGTGTCGCTCTCGTGGACGTGATGTGTTCTTTTATGGGCGCTTCCTTGTCTTATATTTTACGGCCAAGTGATTTTTCCTTTTTTTGTACGCCTCGCATAAATATGTGTCTTGATACCCGTCATTATACCAGATAATTCAAGTTTGTATCCTCTTCAGTTGAGAGCTGATTGTGACGACCGTAACATTTACTGTGGTCACACAACCTCACATACACGGATTCTTGTTTTAGTCGTTACAGAGGTAGTTGTCTTGATCACCCTTGTGTTCGTGACACATGACCTTTCGTTTCCGCTTTACCATAACCTCTCCTGACAGGTCAGATATTATCCAACCACGGGAAGCAGAACTTACGCGGTGTATTTTGGAACATGCCCACACAAAGGGTCTTTTCACACTTTAGGACACCTGGCTGTTCCCAGAGTTGTCTCCCCTAGCCTGTCACACGGGTTTGACCTGTTCCTGGTATCATCGGCTGTGAATCAAATATTAGGGCTGGCTAATATGATCGATAATCGGGAATATCGTCGACAGGGGGAATTATCAACGATTATCGATATAAAAATTCAGTTAAAGATAATATCGTACGTTAACGTTTCTACTAGAATATTTTTCAATTTTCTCCCACAATGTGCAGTTTTAGGACTTTATTCTAAATTATGTTCAGGACGCTGTTTTGTTACTAACCCATACAGACATGTCACCACTCACTAGTTATGTGAGATATATTCATTTCCTTCAGACATTCTTGGTAGTTTTGCTATACGTCTCCGATATTTATCGATAATCGATCGATATATATTTACGATTATCGATCTCAATATCGATAGCCATCCCTAATCAATATATTCGTATAGTTCACATCAACATGTATCTTGCAGTTTAGTTTATGGTATTTTAAAAATTATTATATTCATACTGTATAAAATATACTGCAAGAGCCGTAATAATCACACGTAACAGAGCAAATGAAAGTTCAAATGAAATGAAGATTTTCATGTTTTCATCCTTATTGGCACATGACAAACATATCTGTATATGTTTACATATAGCATATGACAACCTTCATAGCATTAACTATTATCATTATTAGATCATTGTGTAAATAAACAAAAGGTTGTCACACCTGCAGTTCTTGTGTGTCAGTCAACTTCTGTATAACAATACTTGGTTTGATCTTCCCCGCGCACTCCTCCGCCGGTCTCCTGGGGTGGAGGACCTTGGTATCTTGTCGACAGCAGGGACAGGGGATGGTCTTGGAATGTACAGCATCTGGTCTGGTTTGGACGTATGAGGTGACACAATGCAGTGTGATCACACCTTAGTGTACAGTTCCTGGCAGATCACACTTTCTGTTAGAGATATTGCTATCTGGAAGAACATGAAACATCCACACAAATGCAGTGTGTCTACTGGTCTATGTTTTTTTGTAAACATAATTGTAACATGAGTAAAAAAAATGTTACAAAACATCTTTCAAGTTCCGAAAAGGATCCAAACGCATGGAAATGCGGGTTAGACTTGCTCGTCGTAGGATGCGATTCACGGGATCGGGTGTTCCGATCAGCTGACTTGGTTCAAAAAAGTCATCGTAACCCAGCTGCGTGAATCGATGATAAAACAAAAACATACAAATATAAGGATCCCAGAATTTATCTGGTACAGGGAGCATCACAAATGATACTCGTCTAGAATTATGACATGTACACCTCTCGGTCGGTATTCTGGTTTTGAAAAACTTTCAGAGCTGATTAAACTCCGACGTTCAGTCTGATATCCCACTGAATTCGACATGTTAGACTCATTCTGGATTGTTCGGAAACAAGTAGCCCTGATTGGTGTGGTGTGGTAGCCTAGTGGTGAGGCGTTCGCCCGTCACGTCGAAGACCTGGGTTCGATTCCCCACATGAGAACAATATGTGAAGCCAATTTCCGTTTTTCCCCGCCGTGATATTGCTGGAATATTGATAAAAGCGGCGGAAGAACAAAACTCATTCACTGAAGATGTATTCGGGAATCATGAATGAAACTAAACTCACTCACTCACTCAAGCCCACATTACACATAACGTTAAAGATGGATTAGCATGTACATGAATGGTTTGAAAACTTTAAATTATTTACATGCAAACATTGAAGACAACCGTACGAAATCGGTCACGTTATGCAAAGCGATCAAGCAAACCATGTCCCGCCAATATGATCCAATAAGGAAACAGTTTTCCATTCGGTGCAAGTTTATGTTTGGCTTATGGGAAAAAAGCTTAAGCGAAAACAATTGCTTTGGTACACATTTTTTGGATTAAACCTCCATAGTAATGTACAGATTCTAGTACTTTTGTTGGGTTGAGTCCTGGATTCGAACCCACACTCTCAGAGTCTGACACCAAATCTCCCGCACACAGTCTAAAATCTGTTTTTGACTGAGAAAGTGTAATGACAAATATAACGTGTTACACGTGGCCATTATGCCGACACCGATGATGAATATTTTATGCATATTCATACATGCGACGGTCGGTGTAAAACGGGACAGCTCTGAGACGATAGCTTTGTGGTTTATACAAATTTTGCTTTATACAAGGAGCTGTATATACAAGAATCATTGTGAGCGAGGTCAGAACACAGTGGTAGAGGTTGTGTTGGGACCAGAACACCTTGGCCGTGTCCCAGCTTAATTCAATATAGGCTGAGTGTGAGACGTTATTAATTTTCTGACTGAATTTAAAGATTGCACAACGCAAATCTGCTTATAAATAGTCTCAGCATATTATCTTTGATCATCAATGCATTTTGATTTAGATTTCCATAAGATAATGTTATTCAAATTAATTTCTTCCTATTTTTAACAAAATACCCCATGCAGAGAGTGCTTTGTACAAACTGATGCAACAATGAATGTTGACTGATCAGAAAGGATTACGAAATTCAACAACAATTATTTGAAAAGCAGATCCTGTTTAGAATTGTCTTCAGCAATCCATGCCTATCGTAAAAGGCCAGTAACGGGATCAGGTGGTCAGGCTCGCTGACTTGGTTGACACATATCATCATATATCATTTGTGTAGATCGATGTTCATGTTGTTGATCACTGGATTGTCTCGTCCAGACTCGATTATTTACAGACCGCCGCCATATAGCTGGATCATTGCGGCGTTAAACAGCCAACCAACCAACCAATTACTTGAAAAGAGACTTACGATATACTACAAGGAATATAGATTACCTAATTCCCCTGCCTAATTTACCCTCTTTTCTAATTAGCCCAGATCACCTGATGCCTGTGATCACTAGAACAGGTTAACTTCCCAGCGTGTCCTTATCAATTAATTCTTCAAACAACATCTAACTAGCGCAACACAGTTGGTCCGATCTTGAGGTCAAGTTTGAACAGGTTATTTGGACAAATATAAGTATGGGGATTATGTTTATCTACAGCATTATTGCAATGTTTGAATCATTGAAATGTATTTGTGGCCGTGCATGTATGTTTCTTCAACCGCAGATTCTGCAGACAGCCTTTGAGAAAGTTGTCGCCATCGCTTCCCTTGCTGTCTTTGATGGAGTCGAATTCCATTGCTGCTACCTACTCTACGCCGAGTCTCTGTGGAGAATGATTTAGCATCTTGGACTTGCATCACATTACAAGGAGGACGCCAACTTCAGACAACTCTCCCAGAGACCACTTGCATCCTCACTTCACGTCGATCAAGTTAGAAGCCATTGCAGAAACTCCATTGGTCTTGGGCTATGTGACAACGATTAGATCCACGGGAGAAGCCAGTGTGGAACCAATTTGCCAACCATTACAAGTGGACAAAAAATCACCTTGAGGGACTCACTGACATCTTGTCATCTCAGTGTATATGACTTTGTGAAAATGATCAAGGAACCAGACAAAGACCCAAGTGAGGCTAGCCAAGCATCTTGGACATCAACGTGATCCAAGAAGATACCACGAGCAATCCACACTAAACGCCAAAAGAAACGTTACTGTCCTTTCTTAATGACGGAGGAACCTATCTTCAGCTGGTGTTGTGATGCGTGGACTTCCACTTCTTGGTCTGCCTACGGTGACCCCAGTCTGTCTGAAGCCCTAATAAAGCCTTATAACCGTGATACGGTGACATCCGAGGGCGTTGGGAACAGCATTGTATGTCGATCCCATCTGCACCATCCCAATGGCTCTTTCTCTCACTTCAGCTGTTAATCATGGCATATTTCTCATACTTGTTTATAATATCATGAATTCTAGTAACTTTAAATGATTTATCTTTGTCTCAAAGCAGAATTTTATTTGAACCTTTCTTTTGGACATCTAAATCACTGTTATTGGTTTATTTCGGCATGGTCAAATATAGGACAATTGAACTCTTCTGAAAAAGATGCACTTCACCTAAATATTAATGCATTTGAGAAACATTTTTCTTGATTTGCATAAAGCTGTGTCGTTAAGTAATTCATAAAAGTAGGAGGGTAACGTTTCTTCGTAAGAGAGCTTCGAAAATCTAGGCCCTGGAAAAGACTAAGGGAACACTTTCATGTGTTCCCTAATTTGTTTCCATGAGTACATAGTGGCAATTTTGAACTCATGGAGTATGTGGCCAGAGCAGAACCTCTTCATGGTGACTGGCACTATATCTCACAGGTGACTTCTTTGAGAGGCATTTAGAAGTTGGAATAGTAAGGATATATATTGTTATCCTTCCTCATGTAACATGTGGTTTGACAATTAATACATTCGTGCACGACATTTGGCTTCTTTAAGTTACATCATAGGTTTCTTTATGTTTATCAACCTCCAGTTACCTTCTGAATGTTCTTGTGGTTAAGTTGGTCAGTGACGCACGCACACACGCAACGCACACTCACACACACACATACACTGTTTTAAAATATAAAAAAACGC
Source organism: Haliotis rubra (assembly GCF_003918875.1). Classification (NCBI taxonomy): domain Eukaryota; kingdom Metazoa; phylum Mollusca; class Gastropoda; order Lepetellida; family Haliotidae; genus Haliotis; species Haliotis rubra. Next base: position 145,620 of record NW_025765217.1, on the reverse strand, counting down.
GTTTCGGAATTAGGTAGTATGTCATTCACAAAAATGTCTTTACCACAGAATAGAATTATACTTTAGACAAATTTTGCTCACTCATTCCCACACACAGTCACTCACTTACACCTTCTCATTCACTCACTCTCTCTCCACACACACACCACAGAGCGCGTGCGCGTGTGTGTAACGCTGTATGATACCATTGGCAAGGTTGTGACCCTAAACACCAGCTTAATTTGCAACTTGAACACGGCGGTCATTGAGTCCGCAATATTGATAACAATTTATTAAATGTAACATGCATTACATATATTTGCATTGACTGTTTGCACGATCAAGTGTAACCTGAATGAAACGTTTATCCTAAAATAAATGTAAGGTTCGGTCACGAGTTGAATCTATTCAAATCCGTGGCGGTACAACCCGTGACGATTCATAGTGGCAACTATTGAGAACTACATAAACTAACGGGCAAAAAAACGATACCAAGTCGAAATCACTGCTATTACAAAACGACAAACCACCATTGTGTAAAAAAGAAAGTGAATTTTAATAACAGGCGTATGGGCAACATGCATGTGCATGCTATCGTTTCTTTTGCCCGTTAGGCTAGTAGGCCAACAATAACTACTCGCTGTCAACCAGCAATATTCTATAGTTATTTAAATAGAGTTATAAGAGGCCGAGGTTTATGTATTGGTTTGAGTGTCTAATAAATAATGTGGCAAGTATATTTCAGAAATTTGCATTGCAATCCACGCACACAATAAGAGATGATTTGAATGCTGAACATTGATAGCTGAACGTTCTTGGAAAAGCGTCTTCCTCGACCCAGGATTGCTTCTAAGAAGATCAAAACTGAGGTACATGAGGCCAAATCCCGGATAGTTCACCATTGAAAACACGTCTATTCAGTAGGAAACACATGCTATGATCACATGTTGTCCGATATTTCCTTACTTTAGGTGGTTACGGGTGCTGAAGTCCAATAGGGCTGACAAGCGACAGGGGAAAATTGCCATTTATGGAGGGGGCCAAGTGGTTTTACAAGTGGGATATCTCAATAAGAGGGGTACTGTGAATATGTGATCTACACTACCAGTTTTTGTAGAAGCGTTTCTGGCTGAGTGGGTAAGATAACTGACTTTGTGTACTGACAATTAGTTGCCTGACTCTGAGACTGTGGGTTGGAATCCTGGATGGGACTCAACCTAACCCAAAACTAAACCCACTCACTCATTAACTTTGGGCACATTTACTGAGGTGATCCAAATCAAGTAAAGAAAGCACGACATTTCACGAAAAAGGTTGTCATGTAAGACAAGTCTGCCGCCACCTGCCTATCTCACTTGGATATCAGACTGAAAGTCTAACTGAGTTTAGTTTTACGCCGCTTTTAGCAATATTCCAGCAACATCACGGCGGGGGACACCAGAAATGGGATTCACACATTGTACCCATGTGGGGATTCGAACCTGGGTCTTCGGCGTGACGAGCTAACACTTTAACCATTAGGCTACCCCACCGCCCCCCTTGGATATCACATGCCTACAACGGCAGCCAAGTGTGATTCTAGTGATTTCACAATAGAAATCGATCATAGCATTTCTCTGGTTTACTTAATATTTGGTCCAACCTCGACATTCAACATGGACAAGTCGATTAAAGGGATTCAATGCTCGTCTGCCCTGGCACAGCTGATTGAAGTATTTCAAATACTCCCTGTATGTCATTAATTATATGATGCATGTGACTCCAACGGTTAATGATCGCACTATCAACACATATATAGTTTAGGTCATGACATATAATACAAGGTCTGGAACGTACAATCCGGATATGTTGCTTAACAGTCACACTGTAGGCTATGTGGTTTGAATAGTAAGTGAGTTTAGTCTTACACCTTTCCAGCAATCTCACGGCTGTGAGACACCAGAAATGGGCTTTCTGGGCTTCACACATTGTACTCATGTGGGGAATCGAACCCGGGTCTTTGGCTAGACGGGCGAACGCTTTAACCATTAGGCTACCCCACAGCACCATATGGTGGGATGACAGTGACGTGTATTGTTTTAACGGCACAGCTCACAATATTCAACCAAATGGACATTTGATGATTTAACGTTTACACAAGGTGATCTTTTTTATGTAATGGAACAGGAGTACCGCGACAGGAATATTGTTTTCCAGCGTCAGGCAGGAAGGTCGTGGTAAACGTTGAGCAGTCCAACTGAATGTCGCAACTGCTTAATTTCTGAAGAGATCATAATCCATTTGTTCAGAGCGGACGGTAGAAGACAGTCTGCTGACGTGCGAGAGAAGGAAGGGCCCCTTATAATGAAGGAGACTGTAGGGAACTCAATGTATTCGTACACTTGCAAATGATGGGAATCGAACCCGGTCTTTACTCTACCCAGGATAATGAAGAGACTAAACTTTACAGCCCCATTCGAACCCACCCGGCTATACGAGAATATTATGGGGTTATTTAGAACGAGAGCTATGGTATTCGTAACTTATAGGCTATAGGTTTAGCTTCGACTTACTTAACATAAAGATGTCAATATCACAAATCAACTAGTTACCAAGTACGGTATGTATATTACAGCATATAATGTATACTAAGAGCCACTAAAAACGCAATTGGTATGTGTTGTCCTGGAACTTACAATTGTTCTATTGAAGATTATTTCCTGCGATACAGAGGAAGTAGGGATAAAAGGCTGTTATTCTGGCCCATTTCGAGTTCGAGTCCCGGAGCATTCCTCTCACATGAACTTTGATGCTTAAAACTGAACCTTTGACATTTCTCGTAAACACAACCACATTAATACACGTTTTGCACATGCATTACCTGCACCCAGAAACTCAATCACTTTGAGAAAATGCCACGTGCACGCTTGACACAAAACGAAAGCAATCAGGTTATCGGTATGGTCACCCAAGATGCTTCAGATGTGATGATTGCCGGCACTTTAATGTGCATCCATCTACTGTTGGTCGACTCAGACAACGTTTTCGGGCCACCGGAAGTGGTGCAACACCTGCACGCGACCTGATCCACCACCTGTGACTACAGCTCGACAAAACGGCAATATCCGAGTTTCACACTTGCGAAATCGGTTCCAAACAGCTGTTGATTTGGCAAGTGGACAATTGGGACAAGACAACATCATGTCAAACGGTGCGAAGACGCCTTGCCGCCTTCAACACCCGGTGTCATCGCCCGTGCCGTGGTCCAACCATCGCCACAGACTTGCCAGACAGCGATGGGCAGCAAATGGGGCCAATCTTGGCAACAGACCATGGCGAGATGTCATTTTTTCAGATGAATCCAGGTTTAACGTATCCTTTTGCAATGGTCGCCATCGGATTTATCGACGTAACGGAGAAAGACTTGCGCCAAACTGTGTCCTTGAACATGACCGTTTTGGAGGGGGCTGTGTCATAATTAGACCACAGACCATCAGAGGTAGACCATCCCATCCCTGTTCCTGAGAAATTTGTGTCTTTCAATGCCCCAGAGACTGCGAGCATGTCTTGCAGCGCACGGTGGACACACACGAAATTGACTGCATGTGACCCATCCTTTGCTTGAAGTCGTTGTTGTGTCACTGATGTTGTTGGTGATTGGACATTTTTAGACGGAATGATTCACAGATGTTCACGTACAACATATCTGCCAGTTACATTTATATATGTTGACATTTGTGTGAGTAAAAAACGTATGACTGTCAAATTCAGTATATATATTTTGGGGAGAAAAAGTAAAAAAAACATAAAAAGGCGTGAACGAATTTCAGGAATTTAATGCAGAGTCTAGCATGCTGCAAAGAAACATATATGTATAATATCTACTATACAAAATAACAATATGATAAGAAACAAAAAAAGTGGAACAATGTTTAAGCTTGTTTAACACTTTCACCCGCTGTCAGTGAGTGAGTTAACATTTAAAGTCACATCGATAATATTTCAGTCACATTCTGACTACGCAAGCTATCTATCACTATTTACCAACTTGTATATAATGTATACCTGTTTATGAAAGGCAGTAAAATCGCTAGATTATCACAGAATGTCTTTTTAAACAAGTGCCTATCCATAAGAACATATTACTCTAAATAACAATACCATATAAAAACAACCGAAGATAAAAAATTAGATCACCATATCAGAGACCATGGGGACTTTTCAACCTGCATGGATTCTTTCTGGATTTACACCATCCCTTCAAAGCTAGCCACGAATAAAAATGACATACATTCTACGATTGAAAACCTGGTAGCCTTACAGTTAGAATGAAAGACGTGTTCTTAAACACCCCCTCAGGAGGACAATAATGACTCCCTTTGAGGATACAGCCACTAACAATCTTAGTTGCTAATTTAATCTACCAATTCTGTAATAACAGATCTTCTTACAGAACATATCAATCAAATTTTATGATTAATTCTTTTTTAGAATAAAATGCAAATTAACTCTATTTAAAAGATCCTACATGGATGAAGCTGTGAAATAAGTATCCGTTGTAATGGAAAACCACATTCAAGTCGAGCGAGGTGGCAACTAGAAATGATATAAACGTATAGTCCTTCACCACATTGGTAGACCGTAGAACCCACAAACACTAAAATCGTGAGTAGTGCTGACAACCCACGAATCTAACCAAAGTGTAAATGATCATTGACACTCTGATCCTGAATAGCAAATTCCGACGGAGACAACGGGTCTATCTATGCCTTCTGTTTCGGTATTGTTCATATCACGGTATACAAGACCAGATCAGAGTCAGCCTGTTTCACACTGAGGTTTCGTAAAGCTTTAGTGTTTCAGACTGCTGGCCATGATCCAACACTTTGCTTCATACGTCCTGATAAAGTTCATTATCCCGCCTTACATATGCAAAGACGTTTAAGCTGTTTAATGTGACCCTAGTCAATTTCTGGCCTGAATTCCACGCTTTCTGTCCAACATTGAACAATGTTTCTGATTCATCTCCATGTGTCCGCAGCTGATATCAAAGGGGCTTATACTATGGGTCTTTGTGTTATTTGTTTTACATAAATAGTGTCATTGCTTCCACATTCAATTTGATCCAAGCAACATGTGTGGCTTTCAGATTGTTGCTTGGAACAACAGAAACCAGAGTAACAGAACACATATAATATAATATAACACATAGATGGCTTGCACATCTCATGTAAAAATGTATCTATTTAGATATTATTACAACACAGACAGAATATTATACATTCTGTGGAATCTAAACCAATATCAAAGACAGAGTTCTTCAATTGCGAATCCTAAAGTTAAAATATCGAAACAAATTTCTAGTTAATTTAAATCAAATGTATCTGTTGAATAAAGAGACGATTCTATTATTTCGACTACATCATGAAGATTCGAAATACAGACAGCCTTCAGGTCGGGGTGGTGGGGGGTGGTGGTGTTTGAGCAGTAGTCATATCTGCCGCATCCTGACGTGTCCTGTCAATACCATAACAACACTGATGAGACTCTGGCTTGGTGAGTTTCTTGATAGTGCAATCGCACCAGGCGGTGCTCTGGAGTGCCTGGTGAAAATGCATCATTTCACGTCCATTAAATAGCTCGAGCACTGCTGAGTGTGTCACTGAACATCACACACGGACACACACACGCACACATTGCTCGTGTATGAACTAGTACCGATAATGGTATATTTGCAAGGCTCTGCTTCCATCATAACTCTTAGACTCTTGGAAATCCAATAACCTATCGAGTTTAATATTAAGTTCCTCGCTCATTTTTACCTCTTGTCGGATAATATGCTCAGCATTTGCTGGATTATCCGCTTTATTGCTTCGAACCCTCTTGTAAGACATCACAAATCTCTTTTGAGAATTGCCACCAGCAACTGACTGGATGCTGTCATTTGTATTTTCACCAACTGATTCTTTAAGATCAACCCCAAGCCTTGAGAATACGTTTGGCAGTTTTGAGGTCAGTTCAGAATACCAACCTTCAATAAAGATGATGACTGATAGCTTTTGTAACAGACAAACCATTTCATTATTTGTTTGTGTGTCTTGAAATCGATTGGTCATTAAGGCTATAAGGGCATTGATCATCAGCAGAAAGGTGATCAGTATAAACAGAGCAAAGAGAAACAGTATTATCCCATATTCACGGGATTCCAACAGCTGATCAATTTCTGTTAATCCAACCATCAGTTTACCCATGGTTAGCAATGACATACCGTAATCTGAAAAGTCATCTACAACAGTAGCATTTGCTTCATTGTGTAGAAACGATGCATGCATGCAAGCCGTGAAAACAAACACCTGCATCAGGATTAAGACGGCAAACGGCGCAACAGCTTTAAACAAAGCCTCATTTAAAAGTACAATATACAAACTGACACATTTGAATAATCGCAGGAAGAACAATATTGACCATGTACCTACAATTATAGCCAGCACAAGAAACGTGCTTTTGTAGTCAACAAAAACTGAATTAGGTATCCTGTAACATATTGAATCACCAAATAACAAAATAGCAAACAGGACAAAGGAAACCCTATACACAGCATTGTGGTGCACCGCTGTCAATGCAAATGGTGGCTTTGCACAACAAAATCGAAGTGGGAATTCTTGTACAAAGTACAAAAAAGAACATACGAAAGTTATACAGTTAAAGGATTCAAGAAATCCACTTGGCGGGTATATTCCTTCAGTAACACCAGCTCTGGCAACAACGTACCAACACAGAAAACAAATCAGAGAGACATGGAAAAAACCCAGTAACCACAAGAGACAGCAGTATGCATCCATTTTACGACGAACCATTTCTTCAAAAACGTCTAGACGAACCAGTTTAATTGCGACTGGTAGTTTCTGACAACAGAGTAGCTCGGCAACAGTATTGTGACGAAAAGAACCATTATCAACTTTGGGTTGATCTGTTCCCTTGTCACGTTTAACGTCATTTGACCTGGCATCTGTGGAGTCAGCGGAGCGTGTCTGTTTATCCCCTGCCTCGTCTGGGTTACCCTTTTTATCGTCAGACCCCGTATTGTCCGTCGGTGGTGGAGGCTTCTGAGCTTCAATCAATGCAATTTTGTCAATCTCAGTCACATCAAAGCGTCGTATCTCGTGGAGTTCATCGGTGGGATATTCAATGAGATAGACTCCTTTAACTTTGAAGAAGCAGGGAAACAGTTTAATGTGACCGCTTTTTGTTGCAAGCTGAAGTGCTGTCATGTGATCGTTGTTTTGTGTGAAAAATACCTTTCTTTTGTAGTCAATAACATCTTCTCCAGCATTCACTGCCCTTGTTTTCATTAGTGACTCCAAATGTGACATCATTTCTACTGCGCGTTCCTCACACGCAGGGAAGCACGTTACAAATCGCATGATGCTGTGGAGAACTGTATCTCCTCTGTAGTTCTTCTTTTTAAAAACATCCTCTCTTTCCGCAAGTAATTCCATGGTCTTCACAAATCTATTCTCTGGGTCCTTGTATGTATCGTATTTGTTTCGATCGTTCATGTAGCACAAGACAGCCGTGTGGAACGGCAACTGCCCCATGAACACAGTTCCCTTCACCCTTTCACCAATCCCTAAATTTTCCCTCTTTGGAACCTTTTCCAGCATGATATCTACCAAGAGAACATTACCCTTGGCAACTGCAATGTGGAAGGGTGTTAGTCCATTGTAAGTGTCATCGTTATCGGGCCAAGTTTCAATGTCGGTATCGATAAGATCCTGAGTATCTTTCAAAATTGCTGTAGCTGTTTCTGCTTTTTTAGCACATACTGCCAAATGTAGAACTGTGTAGCCCCGGAGTTCATTAAAGCCCTCTCCCTCAAACTTTTCAGCATATTGCTTAGACATTTCCCTATGTTCTTCTTTTCTTCTGTATCGGTAATATTTGATCGTGCCGATCATGTCTTTCATTTCTTTTGTGTAATAGTCAAGACATTTTGCATCTGTTACATTCCCAGACACAATCTTCCTCACAAAACATTCAAAGACTTTCCAGTCTGAAAAAATGTTAAACATGCGCATGAATGGGTAAAAGAACGACAAATTGCACATATATCAAAACAGTTTCACTGAATGAACGTTGAATGTGAAATGGACACTGAAATATGTACACAGAATGGGGTTTTGGATCACTGGAATGTCCACACTCGTCCAACAACAGCCTCTGCAAAGCCTATATTTTTGGATCAAGTCCAAATAAGGCTTTGGTCCCAAATAAGGCTTTGGTCGACCCTGATCCAGCTACCCATTACCCCTACTGCTTTTGAGTCCCCCCCGGCACTCAAAGCGTTTGAGACGCCAGCGGGATACGAACCCCACATGTGCCACACCACTGAGCTATCGGGGATATGGCTGAAGTAAGTCGGTTTAACGGGTCTATCCTGAGATTGCATCATCGCTCCACGTGCCGCTATGCCGTGTTGACCGGAGGTAGCACTGTGCCGTACGGTATGACTAATAATTCCTGTCTAACAAACCCTCTCCCTGGCCCATCTCTCAAGTAGTACAAGTTAGGCTCGTCTGCTTTGATGTCAACTTTATCTATGTTGTAAGTTTTGACTGACCATATAGGATCGGTGGCTCGCTTACGGCTATCACCCTCGTGTTCCCCGGCTGGTATAGATACCTCACTAGGGCCCTATCTGGTATCTGTTTCTCCTTTCCACGCAATGGAGCAGCCGACTCTGCCACTATTGATTTTAGTTTGATAGCGTCTGCCGGTTTCTTGCCGGTGAGACGGGTGGCTTCATGGTTGATTGCCGACACCACCTTAGGTAACCTCGCGACCCATTCAGTCGATCGCTTCCCCGGGTTGGCCATCTCCCTCGCATACTGATGCCCGAATAAGCGCTCAGCCAAAGTCTATTGAATCTCTCAACTATGGCTTGGCTGCGATGGGCTCCTGCCGTGCCACGCCTGACCTTTGTATCGTGTTTGTCTAACAGGTGTGACACGACACCCATGAACTCCGGCCCGGGGTCAACTTGCAGCTCTGTTGGCCCACGTCAGCGGACTGCGTTTGTATATATGCGTTCGAATCCGCGGGCTACCTGGACCGAATCTTTCGTGGTCAAGGGTTCGGCTTCCTTGTAGCGACTGGCCACATCCACGACGGTTAAGGCATACTTGTACCTCTTGTCGTGGGGTAGGAACAGTAGGTCTGCCTGGTGAACGCTATTGGGTATGTTAATACCAAACTTCCTTCTAGGCACGTAGCGTGGTGGTGGTAAATAGATCTGCCACAGGGCTTGTTTTCAAGCCACGCTTTGGCCTCCTCCTCCGGGGTACTCGCGCCATTTTAGCCAGCTTATCTACAGCGCTAGCTCCTTTCCAGTACCCACGCGGGCTATAGTAAATAGCCTCAAACTTTCTCTGGTTCCGTGACATGTCGACATATATATATATCTATGTTCTTGGTTCAATTTTCTCATGCCCGTACGCGTACGTGTTTATCCCATCAATAGCTATCCAACGTTTAGTGTCCATCGGCGACAGGGACGTCTTGTTTATAGTCAGTCCGTATATCTCTTATGCCCATCACTTCTAAGTGTGTTCATTTTATGTCTAAAGGTACGGGTCTTGAACAGGGCTTCCTTGAATCTGGCGTGTTTGATGTGTTGTTTAACCACGTACTTCTTAACACCCTTAGCCTTCCGGATCTCACCATTGTCGGCCTTCAGTATGGAATACATCTTAGGCCTCAAACCTATGTACTCGGCTATGGGCGTGCCAGCACACTCGTCCTTCATCTTACCTAGGACCTTTTTATTTACCGTGCTGTGTATGGCATGGTCCTTGGGGTAGTCGCTGGTGTCATACAAATCGAGGTGTTTTTTCATGTCCTCGTACACGTCCTCGGTTCGAATCTCCATCAGCAGGGAATCCGTGTCAGTGTACAGCACTTCACACCTGTCGTCGTACTGTTTCTTAAGCTCGTTGTAGTAAAAGTCGTACATCAGGTGTTTGGATAAATCGAGGATGCTCATCCCCACGTAAACAGGCCGGTTGAATTTTATGTGGCTTTTCTTCATGTGTGCCAGGGCAACTAGGTCATCGGTGAATATTTTGCTACAGTTGAATGCGGACTGGCTATCAGTCTCCTGAGCTTGTCTTTCTCATTCGACCGAACCAGCTTCACGGTCACGCGTTTCCTCAGGTTCTCCATAGTCTTACCAAACACCGAGTTGTTCATGAGCTTGTAGAGATTTTTCTCAAAGTCACTGGTGGCAAGCTTTCGGAGGTCTGTGTTCATTCTGATGTAAGGCTCCATCCAGGGGCTCTGGTTGAACACGAGCACCCTGTGTATTTTGGTCAGCCTCATACCCAACGACAGGTACAGCTGTAGGTTGCGATAGTGAACGATGTACTTGGTCTTATTCATTAAGTTGGGCACGAGTTTTTCAACGTCTGCCACCCGCCCACCTAATAAGTTATGTTGGTACTCAGACATCCAGTCTGGGTTAACCCTCATACGTTCGGGGGCCAGGGGGTAGCTGTTGTGTGATGTGTGTAATGCCTTGGGGTATTCCAAGTCAACCTCGAGGATATAACCTTTGTTCGAATCTGGTGCGATGCTCATAACATCAACCTCATGTGACGCCCATTCGAATCCCCCTGTGGGTAGATACTGGCTCATGGCCCAGCCGTACAGGTTGTTGGCGTCGAGGTAGAGAATGTGATTGGTTGGCTTGCTAGGGTCGTAGCCCTTCACGTATTGATTATTTGCTTTCGCGTATCGTTTGGTTGCCATGGAGATCCTGCCTCGCAAGCCTTTCTCAATGAATAGGTGCATGTCATAATCTGTAAGTAATTCCAACTTAACTCCGGTCTTTTTAAGCAAGGCATCCCACGACAGACCTGGGCTGGTGTAATACCATGCGGGGTCGAGTTTATACTGCTTGAAACATGTCCGCCTAAACGTCTCAAACACGTCGGCTAACAGCAGTACATCTGTCCTCAAGTACAGGTCGTGATAGTCACCCAGATTCTTACAACTTAGTTTATTCCATACATTAATAGCGTGTGAGTAATCATCTTGGGATATTTCCGAGTCGGTCAGATTGCTGTAAAATTCTCTGATGGGGGTAGTCTGGTCTCGGCGAACTTGGCCCAACTATCCATGTACTCATAGGGGTACACACCCTTCCTCATCAGCAGGGGTCTAGTCTCGGCGTCTGTGTATCGATCGGTAATAGGGAAGGTATCGTTGGCCTTGACCAGACTGTCGAGTGACGACAGGAGGAACTGAACCGAGTCGATGAACCTCAGGCCGTTTAAGCTGAAGGAGATGTATCTCTCCATGTTGTTGGGGATGCACGTTATATTACCATCGATTTTCGCGATGGCCTGCATGATCAAATGAGTCATACCCTCTCAAGTTGTGAAAGACAACGGGGATGTTTATTATCTTAGGGTTGATTCTAAGCTTGAGGTTACACGCGCTGTGAGCGGCACCTCTATACTTACCGGTTACGTGGCAGTGATCTCTAACGGAATCACCATTCAGTGGCGAGTCACACACGTGGCAGTTAGTACTACAAGCATGAGCTAGCCTGTCGGCTTTGGTCATACGCATGGGAGCGACTGCATACAGTGCATTCCTAATAATTTTTTCTTCCTCCTGTAAACACTTAAGAAACTTTTCAGCCGCATCGGGACCCCTATACACTACGAGAGCTTTTGTTTCCCCATCACAATGGACGACAATGTATCCAAACCCACAGGCTTCATGCTCTTGTGTTTTCTGTGTGAAGCTCTCACCTGTTGGGATATCCCCAACAACCCCGCCGGCGGCAGCCTCAACAGGTTTGACCAAGGCTTCAAAGTCAGCGTAGATGATATATGGCACAGACATTTGGTTCTTGTGGTTACCGAATTTTAGGATATTGTCACCTTCCTTAGGCATGGCGACTCGTATAGCCGTCTGCCCCACACCTTGGCAATCCTCCCGGTGGGATTCTAATAAATCAGCTCGTGTGAAGCCATGTAGGCACCGTTCACAGAAGTGGCTCTTTTCTCTGTGTGCTGATTGGTCATACAACAGCCTGCTAAAGTGTTTTATCCAAGCGTAGTGGTACTTGTCACCTCGCTGGATCATGAATATATTGATAACGCGAGGGTTTCCCCCTGTCCCCAACAGTTGGGGTCCCCCAACGGACTGACCCTGTGCACTATTGTTGTGTTACCTTCGTGCCCAAAGACATTTATAGCTAGATTATTCTGTTTTTCTATTTTAGTTATCTGGGATATGGGGGTGGGTTCATCTATACCATCCCAGTTGAGCCCATCGTCTTGGGGATAACTAGAAGGCCTGTTCGAATGAGTGTCAGCTGGAAACAAGGCTGACCTGATAGCTAACCTCAGGCAATCGTCTCCTCTATTCTTGACGTTGACCATGGCATGTTTTTTCCTATAGTAGGGTGGCAAGTCTAGGTATGACCCGCCTCTGAACGGCACGTAGTTAGCTATGTCTAGATAGACATTATCGATTTTATCTACAGCCCACCCAGACCCCAAGTGTGTGTAGCGTTCTAGGTATTCTCGTATCTGCTGAAAACTGGTATCGATTGATGCGTCTATGGTCTCTATATGGGTCACGACCTCTTGTTTACCTCTGAAGTAAGGCTGAACGTACTCAGTGACCCCAGTCCCCCACTTGCTTATCGAGCGACATTTTAACTGTGATCTGAAATTTGATACTTCCAAGATCGTTTAGTTCCTGGTTTATTTTATCAGCTATCAGAGGCTTGATATCTGTGATGTCTATATTCCTATCAACATGCATGCGCCAGCCTCTCAAATAGTTGCCTACAGCGCGCTCAGTGCGCATGAACTGTAGGTCAATAGCTCTATTCTGCCGTAATAGTTCTACAAGCTGTGGCTTCCTCATACGGGAATAACCACCTAATCACGTGCCTCGGCTTTCAATTGTTTTACAGTGGGGAGCTGACTCGCTACGGGGGCATGTGATAACAATGCGATTAACCCGGCTCTCCCCAGGTTTGAATAACCCGTGAGCCCAAGCTGTTTTGCTTGAGCTTTTAATTGTTTTACCGTAGGAGGGGCTTCTAAACCTAGTAATCTCAACAAGGCTGGCTTCCTCATTCGAGAATACCCGATTACACCTCTCTGTCTCGCGATCTGTTTGAGGTCACGGATAGTAGTCATAGTTGCACACACCTAAGAAGATCAATCTCTAATTGGGCTACCATAAAGGTAAAATCACTAGATGGGCCGTTTCAATCCAGTACTTACACTGTTGGATATAGTATTCCTTGAAGTTGTACAGGTATTCCTGTATAGTTGTAAAACAATTTATTTGGTATTGAGTCATGATGTCCCGCCCACATGTGAAGGGGCGAGTATACTTAACACCCTCCTTAACCCATGCCACTTCTAATATGACCTGAAATCTAAAGCATCCCCATAAGTTCAGTTCATCTTTGAGTATGTTTTTGACCAGAGATTCGATTTCCCTTGGGTCAATTTCCACAAACATAGTTATACCTAGGTGTTTACAGTCTCTAATTGGGGGTCTATCTTGAGGAGGCGCCTACGTTCTTTTATGTAGGCCTTTTTATTCTCGTAGATGAGGTGATGTCTGACTACGTTTGCCCCGTGAGCTTTACATAGGCAGTAGTGCCCTTTAACCCCTATACCACACACAGAACACGAGTAGTTAGGGCTTCCCATGTGGAAACAACAGTACCCCTCAGTCCTGCATCTCCTACCACAGGCTTCTTTCTTCCCCATAAGTATGTATTCGCATCTGTACGGAGCAGGTCTCATGTTTAGCATACTTATATGAGTATTTAGTCTAATTGTTTCGCGACCAATGCAGTCGCTGCTATACCCAGCGCTATGAAGACCAGTTCACGGTCCATTTGCCCCTTGGATGGTGTGTAGTACTGAGCGAGTGTGGGTTTATTGAGCGGTTGCAACCGTTTACCAGTTAGTAAGTAGTATTCTCTCGCTGCGTCATCGACAACATGGAATGTTTGAACGGCATGGCTCTCACGCCTGAGTTGTTCGTTAATGTAATCGATCCTCTGGAGGCGTTTTTTAGCGTACTCGGCCTGTGCTGTCTGTAATTTCTCCATAGCGAGGTCGTGTCGCTTCCTTTCTTCCTGTATTTCAGCCGCGTGTGACTCTCGTAGTTTCGAGAAGAGGAAATTACTCCCGGAAAATGCTAGGGCATTTACTAACGCCCACCAACCATCATGGCAATCATAGCCATCCTATATTTACTTCATAATATTTTCAGGTAGTATCCCTTGTTTTACTAGGATGTCTTTTGTAGCCATCGCCATACCAAGGTTCATTATGAGCATACCCATATCCTGCAGGTTGAAATCTAGTTTGATAGTTGGTTGTTTAAGCACCATTTTGGTCAACCGAGCGTACCCTACAGCTAGACTGGCGGCCACGGTGGCGTGGTATGGCGTCGTTGACGAACGTTTTCCCCTTCAGACATTATGTATATGATATAAAAATATTAAATTATAACATGATATGTGGGTTGACCTCTAATTGCGGGGGATCCCTGGTAGGGTTTCCCTCCCTGTGTCGTGTATATAACCATGAGATAGCCACAGCAGCAGTTGCACATACAACCAACAAGAGTCGAGACGGGTGAGTCACCATGATAATTTTATGTTGGTTACACCACTGTTTTTTACCAGCAGCTACTCTCTTAGGATTCTTCTGCCTGGTGACTGTCACCTCCAGTTGGGGTGGGGAGACCTCTGAAGGGGTCTGGGGCGGGGCCTCCTCCCTGGGGGTTTCCCCGACTTTGGGGTCTCCTGTGCAGCATCCATCTATACTATTATTATTATTTTTCCCCTCCTTAAATTGGCAATGCTTTGCCGTGATAATCGCCGCCGTCACCGGGGTTAACAACATACCATATTTGTGGTACAGCTCGCAGCTAATAGAACTCAAGGCGTGTTCGATAAATGGGTCTTTCTCAAGGTTTTCCCACAGGTAAAGTGAGCGCACCGGGGGGATGGGAAGGAAGTATGACGCAATACCAGTGTATATCTGGGTCATAGCCGATCCTATTGTCTTTGTCATTTCTGCCCCGAGCCGGGACACGTATCTAGCGTACAGCTTATCGATTTCTTCGGCTGACATTTTGTGCATTTTATCGGGAGTGTACTTCCCAAAGTAATGTTTGGCTTTGCCACCAACAGCCAACGCCACCAGTTTCTCTCACTTATCATCGTCCACTGGCACCAACAATTGTTCGAGCAGTTCATCACACTCCATCTTATAATGTGATGAGTAAGTTTTAGTTTTAACAATATAATACCCTATGCAGGCAAAACACAGAGAAATGAAGGTTAAGTTGCACACGACGAACACTTCAAATATCATAGCTACTAATGCTAAAGCTAAGTTTTACTTAGCATTTGCTTAGCATTGCTAAGCTTTTACTTAGCATTGCTTAGCATTGTTTAGCTTTGCTTAGCTAAAACACCCTATAGGCTACTGGTTGATCGGTCTTGAGCACGCGCTTAGCGTGTTTAGTTTCAGCAAACTGTTTCTTCACACGTTCCCGTTCTAATTTACTCATCACATCGTTCTCTCTCAAACACTCCTCGAACGAATCCCTGTCCTTGCAGTGAAATAAGGCCACCCATCGCGTCTGCTCCCTGAGGTCTTTCAACACCGAGTTGAACTTCTGCCTTAGCACCCAGACGCTGTGATTTGCGTGTCGGCCGGAGAAGGCCAGGTACGATAGCATGTCTCTCTTTTTTGTTATCTCGAGATTAGCGCTGCAGTCGTCCAGTATGAACAGTGTCGACTCTCCTTTAAATTTCTCGTGAAGAGCTTTCAACCAGTCCTGCAGACGTGTCCCTGGGTCGACTTTGTGTCCGTCCGGGTCCGTCATCACCCAAGGTCTTTCCGTGTACATTTTATTCATGCAGGGTACTACAGGGATGTTGTCGAACACATCCCTGTAGTACCCCTCCAACATATCCAACACGAAAACGGTCTTCCCACAACCAGTCTGCTCACACACTATTGCGCAGTGTGGGTCGCGGGGTAAATCAATAGATGGCTTGCACGAATCTCCCATTGTCTATATTAAGTTGCGCGTCCATAATAACGTACAGATATAATTTCAACTTGCCAGCGGGTTGAGCCTTCTTGGTAATCTGGATTGTTATCCCCTCGCTGCCGTTGTCTATGCGGCGACTGCTACCGTGCAGTTTATCGTCATCCGTGGATCGCATGTCCAACCACAGCGCGTACTTGGTGGTCAGGTATTCACCGATCTGCACGGAGGATAGGTCCAGGTCTTTGGTTATGTATGGGTGTTGTTTGATAGCTGGTAGCTATGCTGGTATGGCCTCATACCATGACTGAACAGCTGGTTGGGCACGCCCTCTATGGTCACTTCCACCTTTTCAATCTCGGGGGTTAAAAAACTTCTCACTGTCCCTCCGGAACGGCTCGTAATCCTCCACTGGGACGACCTGGATACCTTTCATCGATCGCGCCGGCACGTTCAGGTTGATATTCCACACAGTGTCGCTCTTATCTCGCACAACTGATCTATGCCACAGTATGCGGTCGTACAGTATGGCCACCTTCCCCGAGTACTGGCTTCGAACCTGCCTGGCCAGCTCCGGGCTAGTGACCATGTCGAACTCCAGAGAGATGTTGTCTATGGTGTAACTGGCCTCATCACCGTTCGGCGTACGCACTACTTTCCTGTAGTCGTTAAACGTGAGCTCGTATTCAAGCCTATCACCCAGCGCGGCCTGGTAAAACGGAGCATGTCCCGTGAGCAACTCGAAGTCAAGCGGAACGCAGAACCGGTTCCCGTACGCTTGAGCGATGGCCTTTTCAAAATCCGTGATCTTGTCTAATTGGTCTTGCGTGAAGCCATACCCTATGCGCGACCGGGTCGATTTGCTGATACCTTGATGCACGTCATTGACGCGTTCTCCCTCGCTTTTCCAGAAGTCCCCCGTAGTAGTGAAAGACGTCGCTGTCGTCGATGCTCAGCACCTCATTACCACTGATCTTGATGGTGGTTTTCTTGATGATGGCTCGACCTACGTTCCACACTAGCTCACGTTTGTCGTTGGTGGAGGTCAACGTGAGGTTGAACGCCAGTCGAACCATGCCTGGTACAATGAGGTCATTCTCAGCAAGGTTTGGGAATCTAACCAGCAGCGTTTGGTTTTGGTCTATCTTGCTGGGATTGTTGGTGATGGTCACCGACTGGCGCATGGCTCTGATGCCTAGAGGCTCCCTTGATCTTCTGAAAGGATCTAGTTTTCTACCATACATTGTTATATAAATGAAATATATAAGTTTTAATACTAAATAATGGCTGAAGGCGGTCATGAGGACATACCTATAGATGATATATGGGATGATAGTGCCCAGGCATTCAGGGAGGATGAAACCTCATTCTCGCAAGGCAACGAACTCGTGAAGCAGGCCGTCAGTGGGTTTTACGATGGCTTAAAAGGGGGATAAAAATTACGTAGAGCCGTGCGGGCGAGACTATTCCAAGTTTTTTGTTGATGACAATGGCACGCTGCGACTGAGGGGTCGCCTGGAGATCGATCTCATGAATAAGCGCACTAGAGAACCGCTTGCCTTATCAACACTCAGCAGTCGCCATGGGAGTGACTTTATCCGTGATGAACTAGGCTTCATAGATTACGGTGGCGCACGGCCTAAGCTTCCCATTCAAGATCTGCAAGATGTCAGGGGCGCCACATCGGATCAAGACATGACTGATAACATTGAAAAGCTGTTGGCCACCTACCATGACGAACCCTTACCCGGGTTCGAATTTACCGCCGGGAACTGCGGGGGCTGGACATGGCCATGCAAACCATTCGTGGACATCTCGTGAACAACACGGCCAAACTGAACGCGATAGACGACCACATCGCCCATGAAAAGGTCAAACTCGGTGAAACGGAGGACGAGTCTCTGAAAGCCACCATCTAGGAACGAATACGTAATTTGGAAGAGGAAAGGAAGACCCGGCTGGAAACGGCATCCTCCTTCCGAGACCAGCTTCGATCCCAGGTCAGCCGTGTGCGGGAAACCGTTGATCGAGTCCTCAACCAAGACACCACGTTATGTGACAGGATTCGGATCCTGTCCCGGGAGCAAGGGATCACCATCGCCAGCATTCTGACTGCATTGGGCTTTATCATATCAACCCTGGTGGTGTCATTGACGCCTGCCGGCGGCGGTGGTGGGGATACCCCCACGCCTGCTGGCACACCACCAAGTGGTGGGGGCGTCAAAGCCTGGATAAAAAAACTCGGGGAAGCCCTGGCTAAACTGGCTGGTAAGGCTGCCAAAGCCCTACCCGGCATCATGGGTAGCATTGTCTCGTGGTTGTTGGGTGCTCTGGCTAAAACTGCCACGTGGCTTAGTCAAAACCTGTGGGCAGCCATCGTCGCCGTGGCGGGTTTGGTGTACGTAGCAGCTAAGGAATTTTTAACCAAATAAGTCCCAAAGCTACCCCACCAACCACCAGGGCTGTTTTACGATGGATGTGCTGCTGCTGTGGGGGTGATCCACTATACCTGTTTCACCGGTCGTGGGTGGTGGGACGGGGTGGACGTTGACATCGGGGTTGACGCCCAACTTTTGGTCTGCCGTGGCTATGACTATTTCGTTGTTGTAGCCCACCACTTTTTTTACTCTCAGTTGCATATCACTCGGAGCCATGTACAACCCCACGTCGAAGACGTAGTCGACTTTCGACCTGGCATATTCCAACACGTCTTGGTAGCGTTTGATGGCACTCGGGAGATCAACTGGAGCATTGATAGCATCCTCAACGTTGACAACGAACTGTTTCTGAGCGTCGTAAGCAGTCCCCTTACCGAGGATGTTGGAACGCGTTTGCGTCTGCGCACCCAACAGCGCCCACACGTACGTTCGAATCGAGTCGTTCAACCTGATTACACCGGCACGAGTGAACCCTTTCGACGTGTCCAACATAAACTTTTTCCAGTCATCCGCTGTCCCCTGCTCGAACCTCCAGACTCGGTAATCCTTGCTGTCATTGAAAGCCATGTAACGGTCATCCCACTCGTTGGTTGTGAGGTGATGATACGACTTGTATCCCCATTCTTTCAACTTCTCGCTGGCTTCCACGAGGGGCATGTTGTGAACGATGGGGATACCCAACCTGTGGTTCGGTCCCGGCAAACGCCAATCCGTCTTTGGGTCTCATTCGAATTCGTTGCAAATACTTTCGTAGGCCCGTCTATCCTACTTGTTGTTTACTGCGTTCCATGCGTTGTCCTGTGGGACCGGAGCGCTGATTTCTTTAAGGATACGCCTGACCCGGTAGTACACGTGGAACGTGAACACAGACTGACTCAGCGGTCCACGCCGAGTGTCGGTTAATGTCACACCACACCCCGTTGTAGCACACCACACGGCGAAGTTGAGTTGATTCTGCCAGAACTGCATCGGGTTGTTGAACCAAGCATGAACTACCTTAGCGTTAATCACCGAAAATTTATACATGCTGAACACCTCTAAAAGCTGGGCATTGAAATACATCCCATCAGCGACCGCAATCTTCATGGGTGAGAAATCTACGTCCAGTTTAGGGTAAAACACTCCAGGGGAGTACATTTTAAAACTATTATATAATGAGCATATATACTCTAACATGTACATAACACTTCCATGAATAACGAGCGGTGAGGCCGTTCAGCTGACGCACGCGATCGATAATACGTCGGGTCAACTCGAAGTCGCACTCTGTGATATCACTTACCTACCACA
Organism: Haliotis rubra; assembly: GCF_003918875.1. Classification (NCBI taxonomy): domain Eukaryota; kingdom Metazoa; phylum Mollusca; class Gastropoda; order Lepetellida; family Haliotidae; genus Haliotis; species Haliotis rubra. Next base: position 125,818 of record NW_025765217.1, on the reverse strand, counting down.
ATGGACTAACATCAACACCAGCAACAATAAGCTGTTCGTCAATGGAGCTCGCAGCCAGATAACTGACGGCTACTACAGCGTGTGCTCTCTAAGCAATGAGGTCTTCAAGCCCCTGGGAGCCAAACTCAAGATGAACGACTCAAACGGCACAGTGGTGTTAATCAACAACGGAAGAAACTCCTTGAGGCTCAGTCGACCATTGGCGAGGACACTCGGTATGTCACCTGACGAGATAAAACCAACAACTACCGTCACAGGCATGAAGTTACCCGACCTAGTACCGTACCGAGAGCTGTACATTCATCTCAGTCAAGTGAGCACAACGTACAACATTCAAGGGGGGTCACCCTTCCACTATACTGAGAGCAGTGCTGGTTAAAACGGAGAAATACAACGACGGTAGAACTGAGTCGTTTTCACCGCGGCAGTATAAGAGGTTGACTCAGGGCAACATACCTGAGCTGATAATATCGATGTTAGATATAAATCATAATCTCGTCAATATAGGATACCTCAGCATAACGCTTCACATAAAATGACCAGCGCACAAGGGCCCGGGGTGAAAAAATGCATCAATGTGGGGATCTCCGACCTTGGGGACACACGCGGTTTCGACGCTCCCGGAGTAGATGGTAAATTGTACGCCTTGCAACTGAAAAACAACATTTACAAACGCGTTTAAGTCCCCTCCAGTGGAGCCCTAGGTGATATAGTAGATACCTCAAGAGCGACCGTCAACACTCGGTACACCCTAGTCAACACCGGTGATGATAAAAGGATGATATACCCATCGTTCGGAGGCAAACTGTTCGACTTAGACGATGTTGAGAGCACTGCCGTCGCCAGAAACAAGCCATATACACTCGTCTTCACTGAAGATGACAAGTGGGTGTTGTTACCCGATAAAGACGACTGGTTTCTCAATATTAGGCTCGGCTCCCCCTACGTGTTCACGGATAACAAAGACAACTACCTAAACAAAGTCGTGAACAATGGAACCCTGCTAGTGGCTTACGTCCCGACTCAGAGACGTAGCGTAATCATCAGCCCAGTCTCCAGTATGGCAGCCCACATGCTATCGAGTAAACCAGGCATGCAAAACGTGGCATTGCAGTTGGTGTCTGAATTCGAAGGCGTGGTCAACATCCTGGAGAGTCTATCAGCTAACGCCACTCTGATCATCAAAGTATACCTAGGGGAACCATCGCGGAATGATATCTAGATCATGAAGGGGATCAAACTCGGGTGGGCGAAACGATACCAGTATCACGTTTGCACAGTTTACGTGCGGGTGGGTGTTGACTCCAAAACCAGTCTGCAGGGTGTCACCGTGATCGTGGAAGACACGATATCACTAACCAAGATCTTCCTACCTGACAACATACTCTTCATGGAGGTGAAATTAACCCCTGAACTATTATCAGAAAACCAGTTGGAAACTATATCGTAATAGTATTATAGCAATGACCAGCACCGCCCCAACACTACGCTTAACGATCAAGGGGACACGGAGGGATTCGATCAGCCTGGTGAGGAAGACACCTTGTACGCCCTGCACTTGAAAGACAACGTGTATAGGCGGGCAACAATAGTTGATAATCTACCTAAAATCACACTCGGGGACTTAGGAGGCACAAGGGGGTTCGATCATCTTGGTGAGGAAGACTCATACATCCTACACTTGAAAGGCAACGTGTATAGTCGGGTGCCCCTAGCAGACTATAAAGAACCCGAATGGTTGATCAACATAACCCTCACCGCACCTTATATCTCATTAGACGAAGATGGCTATGTCTCCGAAATTAATAACAATGGCTTCATCCTCACGTCTTTCCTTCCAATTCACAAAATGATAGTTTCTAAAATACCATTTTACTCGGGCAACATGTTAGTTTCATCCAGGCGGTCATGGTTTACAGCCCGCAGACCCGATGCCATAGCAGGGTTTGAGACTATGGTCCCAGGTTCCACACTTATCATAGAAATCGCTTTTAAGGGTGAGCTTGATGCTGGTTTATACCTGGAACTTTTACCTGGGGTGAAAATAACTTGGGTTATCCACGAAGACACCTACACACGTTGCCGTATTGTTATACGATTGGAGGCCCATCCACTGAGATTACTATCCCCCTTAATAGGCGATTATAATGTTGATATATTTCAGAGGTTACCTATTGACCCTTCCCGTATCTACACATACGAGAATATAAGTCTCATAAGCCTCAAGTACGTTGATCGGTTATTAACTGAAGCCCAATTAAAAAATATCTAATAAGATATATTATAGACACACAGAATGGGTCTATACCCAGTCGTAGAGGAAGTAGCGAAGACCCTGGAAACAGTAGATGGGTTCCGCTTGAGGCAGTTATGTGATGTAAAACGCCAACTAGAACAAGACCGCGACACGCGTAAAGCACTATGTAAGAAGTACCATAGAGCTTTCAATATCGTGGACGGGGTTGATACTGCCCTTATGACAACAAGCATGGGGCTGGGGGCGGCAGGTGTTGGGTTGTTAGCTACCATCGTGGCTACCCCCCGTAGTGCTAGGCATTGAAATAACAGCTGGGGTGGCAGGGGTGTTAGGGTTGGCACTTAAGTTTGCATCACGCAGACTGCATCGTAAAGCGTTGAAACACAACGAGATCAGGGTTCTGGCTGAAGCAAAGCTAAACACAGTAAGTGAGCGTATTTCCGCGGCACTCACTGACAACAAGATCTCAGAGGAGGAGTTTCGTTCAATCCTCTCTGAACTCACAAAATATAATAAAATGAAACAAGAGATTCGATCCAAGTCTCGTAAGTCTGCTATCAGTGAGGATGAGAAAAAAAAGTACATAGAACAAGGGGTGCAAAAAAGCCCAGCAAGCCTTTATTACAAACACCAAAGAGATTATAGGCGATTCACGTTAAACTGTTTCATCGAGGTCAACGTGGCATAGTGCCCCAGGATAGACCCGTTAAACCGACCGACTTCGACAATGTCCCCGATAGCTCAGTCGGTTAAGTGGTGCGGCTGTGAGGTATACATGTGGAGTTCGTATCCCGCTGGCGTCTCAAACGCTTTGAGTGCCGGGGGGACTCAAAAGCAGTAGGGGTAATGGGTAGCTGGATCAAGGGTCCGACCAAAGCCTTATTTGGGAAATAAGGCTTTGCAGAGGCTTTTGTTGGACTTGATCCAAAACCCCCATTGTATATACTACTGAGGGGGGACCTTTAACACACACAAAAATTAACGGCATACTTACCAGAAAGAGCTTCTTGCATTTGCTTCCAAGTCAGTCGCTTCTTGAAACACTTGTCTTCAGGATCCTGCATCGACATGCATCCATATTAACACGCGTGTTATACACAAATATGAAAATAATTAAATTCTCAGCATCTAACACGAAATTACATGTATACATGTCTTAATATTGTAATATCAGTGTCAGGAAAGATGAGAGGGTGCTTTCAGTGAATATCTTCTTAGTAATTCATGTCTTTACGTTCCATTTGAGAGATGACGGAGACAAGGCATCATGTCATTTCAGTGATGATATGAAGAGACCAGCGGTTTCTAATAAAATATTGATTTTCGGTAACCGTTCAATACATACGATTTTTAATATGCATGAACGAATGGAAGAATGATGAACGAAACGTTCGGACAGCACACAATTTCATTAAAATTTTGAGCATAGGCCGAAGCATGCTCTTAAGGGATGTAAGTAAAACAATTTTCTCTCACAGTAAGTGAGTAAGCTCTTACATCTGGGCTTTGTTTGGCCGCGTCTATTTTTCCAGACAGCACTGTGAGATACCCTTTCTGCTCGGTGTTCACAACAATTCCCCTCACCAGTTCAGCGGACGGATCAGTTATGGCACTGTAGCATTTCTTTTCGAGATCATCAATGACCTTTTTCTCTCCCAATTTCTCTTTGGCATTCTTTTTCTCTTTCTCTTTGGCATTGATGAATTCTTCTATTATTTTGTTTATCCTGATGATAGCTGGGTACACTAAAATTGAACAAATCTAAATTGTTTATATGATAACACATATGATTTAAGTAGATTACGTTATAGCCTCCTTAAAATGCAAACAAAACGGTGAACACGACATTATTTGAATATCCTTTCTGTAAAGTATGGAAACGTTTTAAACATTTGGCAGTGCAATGGGTTATTACATACTGCTGAAGTGTGTCTAAATGTTTGTGATTGTGCGTTTACGGAATAATGATGCTGGTATGTTACCCACTGAGATATCATTCTGTTGTTGTCCCTGGATACATTAGTCTCACAGACTAGCCACAAAGAGTAGTAATGCAGACCTCCGGGCAGGTCAACAGCACCGGGGTAACGATCCACATCGATCCCTACGACATTCGTAAGCCTTTCCCTAAACTATTCGCTTTGTGGATATTGACCCTAGTCTGTTGACGGATTTTGGACTGACATAGCCAGGGACCCAGCCATCGAGTTTTCGCTTACCGGGCAGGCATCTATCCTCATCTAACCTCAGTGGCAGTTGCTGGGAACTGGATATAGGTAAAGTCTAATATCCAAGGGGAACGACGACGAACAGTTGATGCCCTGGACATGCTCGGTGGTGTACACCCACCCACCCATCACTCTCTCTCTCTCTCTCTCTCTCTCTCTCTCTCTCTCTCTCTCTCTCTCTCTCTCTCTCTCTCTCTCTCTCTCTCTCTCTCTCTCTCTCTCTCTCTCTCTCTCCTCCCTCCCTCCCTCCCTCCCTCCTCCCTCCCTCCCTCCCTCTCCCTCCTCTCTCCTCTCTCTCTCTCTCTCTCTCTCTCTCTCTCTCTCTCTCTCTCTCTCTCTCTCTCTCTCTCTCTCTCTCTCTCTCTCTCTCTCTCTCTCTCTCTCTCTCTCTCTCTCTCTCTCTCTCTCTCTCTCCTAAGAGAAGATACCTACATGTAAATATAATACGCTTGACATCTTGTCGTTTCAGAAGATTTTCAGGTCCAGGACTTGAGGTTGCATCTTCCAGTTTCTGTTTTTGTTGAATGAATATAGTCATCAGCAGAACACCATATACGGATTAATTTGAAAAACTAATAAATTTCTGGACCATTAGAGCAGTACAATGTAAAACAATACGGATAACTGAACGAACTAAATGTCTGTTGCATTATTGGACATTATTGCCATACAGAAATAATTGACGATTCCGAGAAATTGCTCCGAATCCCGTCTTAAAATGGCGAACAACCCGTGACAACGTTGAGTCGACATAAATGCACGTGAACAACGCTTCCTAGAGGTACCAGACACCGCCACAGTCAATAGGTCACAACAGATGTGAACCAGACAACCCAGGGATTGACATCATGAGCATCGATCTCTGCATTTGGGATACGATGACATGACACGTCAACGAGCCTGACCACGTGATGCCGTTAGTCGCCTCCTACGACACGCATGGGTTGCTTAAAACCAATTCACGGAACCAAACATGTCACGATCAACGGCAGATGAAAAAAAGTTCAGCACAATTATCTTTTGGCTGGGAGTAAGATCTCTCCGATAAATTTTAATTACCTTTTCTTTTGCCTCCTGAAGGAGAATGCACGTGCCCAGCAGGTCCCTGTCTCCAACATTCTTGAGCTCAGGTAAACGTCTCAGCACAGCTACGGTTTCCTTTCTGTTGTCTTCTATTGTCTGGTCATTTTTAAGAGCCACGTCAAGATCGACAAGCACGTTGTTGACTGCAAGTCAACCACAAAGCAACACTCATTGATTGGCAGCACGAGCATCGATCCAAGCAACACTGATACGAATGATTGTGGTATTACTCCCCTTATAGCAATATTCCAGCAATCATGGCGAGAGACACCAGAAATGGGCTTCACACAGTGTACCCGTGTTGGGAATCGAACCTGGCTCTTCCGCATGACAGGCGAACGCTCAAGCCACTTGGCTACCTCATCGCCCCCTTTCGAATACGATGTACGAGGGGCGATCAAAAGGTATGTATAGTCACTAAGAAACCGATACAAATGCAGTTATTTTTATGTTATATTTTTTACATATTTTCTGTCAAGCTCAAGCAATTTGGTTTTGCCATGTTCTGTGTGTCACGATCCCCATTTTGTTTGACCTGTTATTTTGGCACTTATTCATACATGATGCCAATGGTCCAAGCTAAACACTGAATGGTCACACACGTGTCAGCTCACAACATATTGTAAACAGTACCAGCTTGAATATCTGGACACAATGTTTAGGGAAGATTGAAATGGGGGTGTCCTTAAAAAACAGCCCTCGACTAAATATAAATTAAGCAATCAAAATCTTTGACTGTTGATTTATGACGGGAAGTTACCACGTTACATTAACTCTGAGGTATAGTACCAAATGACAGTTTTTCGTTTTCTGCAGTTTTGTTGGAAATGTTACACTCCAGTGTGAAGCTTTTCATACATTGGACATCGAGAGTACAGTTAGTCTACGTACATTTTCATTGTATCAACCAAGTCAGCAGCGAGCATCAGTACATCAGATTCTGCTTGCCACATCAAACGACAAGCATGATCTCCTCTAACGACCAATCATTGGTTGCAGAGAAAAGACCAATTTTAACCCAAACCTGGCCGGTGAATGAGGTGTGTCAAGTGATTACGCATTGGTATGAGGTGCTGAAGCAAAGTCTTTGTGTAAAGTATCACTATCGAGATTTACAAGACTTTATTGGTTGGTTGGTTGGTTGTTTTACGCCGCACGCAGCAATGTTCCAGCTATATGGCAGCGGTCTTTATAGGAATGGTTATACCTACCTGGAAGTGGATGAACAGGAGCCGATGCGCCAGAACCCATTGTGAGTTATCTGAACTGGTACATAAGAAAAATATAAAAAATATATACATCATTACAAAACCATTGTTCTGTATTAATAAAATAATTTTATGAACCAATGAAACTTCAAAGTGCCATAAAAAATATTACCTACAGCTGTAATTATAACGGCATATATTTTACGCATTGGAAACTCAAAATCCCTCACCAGGTTTTCTTCAGATTGGATATATTTTTCACAGGTTCTGAAAGTTATATCACTGCCTGTCATCGCTGAAATGACAAAGTCATGTGGGGACAGACGTTATCTATTTCCAAGAATCCCCCAACCTAATCCTCCTGTGAATACAGTTGAAAACGAATGAATATAATCAAGTATATTTGCGATTCCAACCCATTCAAACAGATAACGGCACGTAATATTATAAGGTCAACTTTGAAATGAGCTTCAAACACACAAAGAGTCCCATGCGGTTATATGGCATGACGAGCCCGCGCTTTAACTGACTGGCTACCTCAAGTAGTGGATAACTCAAAAGTACACACATGAATGTTTAGTCTGCAGTCTGTCTTCAGAAGCTTGTACATTCTCTCTCTCCCTGTGGTTGTGATTCGCCGTATGCCGTCACACAACTTTATAGTTGCTAGAATTAAATGGGGTTCCGGTTAATTTGAAGTGCATTCGCGGAATCGGTAGACCCCCTCGTAGCATTGTAACTCCACTGTGTGTCTTATTTAACTTATCTATACACCTTGTCAGCTTGTTCAATAAGGCGTGAAAAGTGAACGCATGTCAGCTTTGTAATTATTATAGGATATTTATATAGCGCACATATCCATGCAACCATTGCTTGCCCAAGGCGCTATGTACGTTTTGTCAGCTCAAAGTCCGGGTCAATGTGACCTTAACCTCAATCCACTAATATTTAGGACAGATACAGGTAGCGTTGCACCGATATGCCCGAAACACACTTTTAGTGAATGTACATAGTGAAATAAAATATCAGTTATATTTTGAATGGGTGTTGCCACAGACATTCCTCATCAACTAACTACAGGTGTAAGGTGGTCCATCTGATCATGCTTTTTCGTGAATTGTAATCATTCGTGACCAACTCGTGTTATTCCGGGACAAGCCGAATAGCGATGCCCGTCTGGATGGATTTCATATTGGTGTATGAACATTAGAACTACTTTAAACAAGAACGATAACTCTATCTTTGTTTGATTCCAATCTAAACGCCGCCCTACAACTCTGCGCCAACCAACGATTCCAATGTTTCTTAAAATCACTGAAATACACGTACATTGTATTGCTGTTTTTATTTTTACTTAGTTATTTTAAAGAATTAATTTAACCTCTTTGATATTGAGGGGTATTATATAATGAGTGAGGAAGTCGGGCAGTGTTTGTTGTCTGAGAGGTTTTAGGAATAATATCATGTTTCTGCATTAACCAGGGTCAATATACTGCCCAGATGTATGTGTAAGGTGTAAAGATACCAAGTTAGCAAAATGGGCATTTCTACAGAAGTTTGGAGAGAGCGGATTGGATGTTTCGTTCAACCTGCCTCACACGGTGGGGGACGAGGCGTCAGCCATTACAATGGATCAACGACATGGAGCAGTGGACTTGAGCTCAGGTACAGAATTTTTGTTACCATGTGTGTGTTGCTCAGTATTGTATGTGTTGGAAACACAGTTTGTCAGATATGCTCTGCTGATATAAGCACCGTTTTTATCAGACTTGTGTGTACTGAATATGCCCATTGTAGTAACCCCGAAAATATGAGACAACAAGTGAGTAACATTCTGCAATTGTCAGTGTGGACCAGTCATGTTGCATTATGTGGAGATGTTGAACTCAACCCAGGGCCTACAGTTGAAGAGAGAGTTATGGTTATTCAAAAATAAATATTATCAGAATTAAAATCATTTAAGACTGACATGAAGAAAGAAATAGATGAACTAAAGATGGAGACACGGAGAATTAATACGACCCTGGCTGAGGTGCAACGAGATATGAACAATATTCAGCATCAGCAGGACATAATACAATGTGACATTGTTGAAGTTGCTAACCGCCTAGATCACCTGGAAGACGTAACCGAGTTGTTAAACCCCGACAATAGAACAGGCCTACCACAGCAGATTGACGCGCTTACTAGTGAAATCGACAGACAGGAGCAGTACAGCAGAAGAAATAACGCGATCATCTACGGTATGTCAGAGAAGGAGAAGGAGACTTCTCTCGTATGTAAGAAGTATGTTTGTGATATACTCAACGACACAGCCGGAGAAGAGGACTCACCACTCACACCTGATACTATCGTAGCAGCACATCGCCTGGGTCGAACAGGTAAAAGATCACCTAGACCCATGATAGTGAAGTTTATGTACCCAGAAGATAAGTCATGGGCGGTCAGTCTGAGACATAAACTGAAATGTATTGGGTATGGGATCTCTAACGACCTTACAAAGAAACAGAGAGAAACTTTACAGAAACTGAAAAGTGAAAATAAATTCGGTTATTATAAGAACGGCAAGCTTATCATCAAGGACGCTGATGAATCGTCTGCTAGCCAGTCAGACAGACAGTCTGACAGACCGAGCGATACCAAAACTCGCCCTCGACTACGAGCCCATAGGAAGGGTGGGCAGAATGATAACAGATAGGGGCGTGGCCCCGCCCAGGCGGAATCTTGTATTAGTTTCCTTTTCTGGAACATTAATGGACTGTATTCTAAGGTGTGTGATAATGTCTTCTTATCCTTCCTAGCACACCATGACATTGTGGGACTCACTGAGACCTGGCATGATCATACTTCTCTTGAAGATGATTTCCCTGAGTATGCGCGTTATAGTGTTCCAGCAGTGAAACTATCCAATGCAGGAAGACTATCAGGCGGCATTCTAGTGTTAGTTAGAAGGAGTATACAGAAGTTCATTAAGTTACACAAATGTACTGAGAATGCAATTTTTATTGTGTTTGACAAATCTATGCTCTCTACAAACAAAGATACGCTTATGGCTTGTGTGTACATACACCCAGAAAGTTCTCCATGGTATAACAACAAGCCCACTAAGTGCGGTATACGTATTTTACAAGAATCATTACTTGACATAATTCAAGAGCTTGGCAATGTAGATGTACTACTAGGTGGGAATTTTAATGCAAGAACAGGTATAGAGTTGGATTACATTCTACATGATATTTCGAGTCATGTTGGTTTAGACCATTGCTCATATATACACGATACCCGTAATATATCACGTCATTCGCGTGACATGGCGATAAACAAATACGGGCGTTCATTGCTACAGCTATGTATTTACTTCAATCTCATTATCATGAATGGAAGATGTGGTTCAGATGCAGGTGTTGGTGAATATACTTTTGTTTCAGCAGTGGGTACAAGTGTCATTGACTTTATTATCACTTCAAGTTCTTTATTCACATTGTGTCACGAATTCGATGTAGTTACGAGGTCTGAGTCTGATCATTTACCTGTACGATGTACGTTTCAGTCACGTGTCATACACGCCACTCTACGCGAGGATAGTAATGTAACACAGGATGCACGTGGCGAGGGTGCGAAGTTTAGATTTAAGTGGGATGTGGACAAGGTCGGCCAATTCAGGGAGAATTTACTTTCACCTGATATATCTAGATTGCTTGAAAGCTTTTGTGATAACGTTCTTTCAGATATTAACAACGCAGTAACATTTCTTACAAATGCAATATGTCAAGCTGCACAGTGTATGAAACGCAAACATGGCATAAATAGACGAAATTCACAACCTTGGTTTGACAATGAGTGCACATTTCTAAGACATGAGAAAGACAGACTTCTGGGGTGTTTTAGGCATTTTAACAATGGAGCATCGCTACGAAAGTATGTACACGCCAGAAACAAGTACAATTGTACTTTAAGATCTAAAAAAAGAAATTACTACGGATCTGTAAAAGATAAATTACTTACAAATCTGAATAACTCAAAATTGTTCTGGAACACCATGTGCAGGCTTTCTTCATCTAAGAATTCTATTCCCAACGTAACAATGGACTCGTGGTATACACATTTCAAAAACATATTTCAACATACGGATACATTTAAAGTCGATTTACATTCTATCGATCATGATATTGAAGTGAAGATAGATCAAGACAGCCCTAGTATACTTGACGCTCCTATTACAAGAGATGAGATCTGTGCAGCGATTACAGAACTAAAATCATCCAAGAGTGCTGGGCCTGATCATATCATATCAGAATTTTTTAAGTCCTCACAGGATATTTTAGTTCCCTATATACAGTTGCTATTCAATGTTCTGTTTGATCGAGCGTATTTTCCAGAATCGTGGTGTATGGGTCTTATTGTACCTATACATAAAAAAGGGGACACTAGTGTAGTTAACAATTACAGAGGTATATCAATTACAAGTATCTTCAGCAAGCTGTACATACATATTCTGAATAATAGACTAACATTTTGGTGCTCTTGCTATGAAAAAATCGTTGAATCGCAAGCGGGGTTTCGCAAAGGTTACAGTACTATTGATAACATTTTTATCCTACAGTCCATTATTGAACGATATCTCTCAAAAAAGAGAGGTAAAGTGTATGCATGTTTCATAGATTTTTCCAAAGCCTTCGACTTCGTGAATAGGACAAAACTGTGGAATATTTTAAGGCTAAGAGGAGTAAGCAACAAAATGCTTAAATCAATCCAAGCAATCTATGCAAGTGTTAAAGCGTGTGTCAAATTTAATAATAATTTATCAACATGTTTTGATTGTCCATTGGGTCTACGACAAGGGTGTATCCTAAGCCCTCTTCTTTTTTCTATTCTTATCAATGAACTAGCTTATGAAATCGAAGCATGTTGCGCACCAGGAATTCAGCTTCATCCTGAACTTGTACAGTTATTTCTTCTTTTATTTGCTGATGATGTTGTGTTTATCTCTGATACAGTGTTTGGTCTACAGAAAAGACTTGATGTCCTAAAGATATTTTGTTCTGAGAATTGTTTGTCGGTAAATATGGAAAAAACAAAGGTAATAGTCTTCAAGAAAGGTGGAAGACTGTCGAAGTATGAAAAATGGTTCTATAATGGTGTACAAATAGAATGTGTTTCCTGGTACAAATATCTAGGTATGTATGTATGGACCAAACACATAGAAAATGTATGTCTGCAGGCTAAGCAAGTTTTATTTGGTATTTTTAGATCACTGTCAATGTTTAAGCCATTACCTTTTCACTTGTTCTTTAAGATTTTCGACACCAAAGTTTGTCCAATTTTATTATACGGTGCAGAAATATGGGGACTGAATGTTGTTAACGAAATAGAAGTTATACATGTAGCAGCTTGTAAACGATTTCTAGGAATTAAATCCTCTGTTTCAGCGCATGTTGTGCGAGGCGAATGTGGAAGATATCCATTGTATATTTATACCATCAACAGGTCTATCAAATATTGGTGTAAAATATTGAAAATGTCAAATGAGCGATATGTAAAGAAATGTTATAACATGCTTGTACAAATGGAAAGTAATGGTTGCAGGAGCTGGGCATCTAGGATAAAGCATATATTAGAAGTCTATGGATTTGGATTTGTTTGGCAAGAACAGATGGTTCGAAGTGAAACGCTATTTTTAAATGAATTTCTTGGTAGACTCAAAGTTTCGTATCAACAGGACTGGCATTCTGCACTAATAAAAGGCACAAAAACATTTGGATACACGTTGTTTAAACCTATGTTCGGTGTTGAATCTTATATCTTCATAGTTAGCTATTTTAAACATAGACGTGCGCTTGCTCAGTTTAGATCGGGGTCTCATAAACTACGAATAGAAACTGGCAGGTATATTGGTGAGGCTAGAAATGACAGATTATGTAATATCTGTAAATTGCCATATATAGAAGATGAATATCACTTCTTACTTATTTGTAATAAATATCAAGTATTGCGGCGACTGTATATACCTTTACACTTTTATGAATATCCAACAATCCAAAAATTTAATACGCTTCTGCAATCATCAAATGCAAGCATCTTAAAACATTTATCGGCATATATATATCAAGCTATGTTACTGAGACAGTCCTCATTATAACATATTTTCTCACTCTGTAATTCTCAAAGTGTAACCTGGGCCTATGGCCTATATTACTTTTCTGAAATAAACCACCTATACACGATATCGCTAAAAGAATGAGAAAAACATATTTGTTAATGACATATTCTAATGTAATTACTACCAGCTATCCACCTTATATTTCCAATTATGTTTCTAAATATGGAATCACAAATGGGAATTGTTTTTTTTAAATAAATAAAATAATCTTTTTTCAGCTACATTAAATCCCTATGCAGATACTCAAAAATGACTTTAACACATCTCTCAAACTGAACATTCGGGTAACCTTGCTATCACACCCCTAGTGGAATTTGCCTGGACGGAATAGAACCAGGTCATGACGGTCCAACGCTTTATTCACAAGAAACCACACCCTTTGCTTGTCACGCCGAAGACCCAGGTTCGATTCCCCGAGTGGGTACAGCCTGCGAAGCCCATTTTTTGGTGTCCTCAGCCATGATATTGTGGGAAGATTACTCAAAGCGACGAAAATCTCACTCACTCACTCGTAAGACCTGACTGTACAGCCATACTCTCCTACAAAGCAACCATGGGCTGGTTCATGACAGGTTGTGCATTCATACGTTATGTCACTATTCGCTTTGCGTGAAGTTATGCTATCCATGGCTGATAAAGGCTATTCGTGACATATCTCTGTGAAATATAATGTGCCGCATAGGATTGCCTTTGTTCTCTTGCTCACTTCACATGTTCGTACACCACAGATGATATTGACGAGGCAGTTTTGTGTTGAACATTCTCCTGGCGACATGCATGAGTATAAGATAGTCTATACCAAAGTGACAAGCGACAAGTTTATTCTGTGTAGAGGCCTTAAGGCCAAGAGCACATACCTATACATAATAATGGTTGTGCATACAAATGGTTTTAAGGAAGGTTTTTAACATGTTTCACATTTTGTGATGACAAGGGTTGGTATAACTTAGTCTTACAGGGAAATGTGTGATAGAAACGGGGTATAAGCTGTACACTCAAAACTTTATGACATGGACACTAATATCAGGTGGAATTCATGTTCTATAATGTTCGTGTAACAAATAAGTTGATTACATGCAGTGTCATTATCATGTCTCAGTTTACTCACTTTCAACTTATTTGACTGGAAAAGCAGTTTACAATGTATAAGGAGTAAACCTTTGTGGCTGAAAAATTATATTACGTATTTAACAGAGATTTAAAGTTAGAGTAAAATGGGAAATCATTCTGACCTGATATCTTATCATGCCATTCATGAAATTGAATGTCCACGCATCTTTGGGAATACATACTCATAAATACTTTATAATCACCAGAATCCTGTGCAATCCAGACATAGGAAAATAAAAGTCTGCTCAGTCCGGTTACCCAATTTACCATTCCATTGTTATCAAAGAACTTTCAACCCCATATTTCAGCCCCGTACAAAAGAATAGGCATTATTTTTGTATCAATATGTTTACAGCTACTTTAAATGGAAGAGCAGGGTATATTTTCATCAATTTATTTATATGAAACAGAGCTTTTCTAGCCTGTAACGATAGGCTCTGCTCTGCTCTGCTCTTGACTAATAATACAAAGGTACATCCTGAACCTCTCTGCCTAAATAAAACCACTTTTCTGCACCCTTTAAGTAACCACCATTGCTAAAATCAATAATATTTGATTTCTCAATGTTAACTTCTATGCCCCACTTTACACAATAACGATATACAAAATCTAGCTTTTTCTGTAAACCAACTACGGAATCGTCCACTAATGCAGCATCAGCATCATAATAAATAATAAATAACCGTAGCAGAATTTCTTCTATTTCTTCTGTAACAGAAATCCCTCTTAAGGTACCATTACTAAATTCTAGTGTTAATTAATTCAGTTATAAAATGAGTAAACAGAACTGAACTTAACATTCATCCCTGACGGACACCGCAGGTAGTATTAAATGTTTCTGATTTACGGTTATTCAAATAAATACAAGCTTTCACTTTGTTATACATATCATCAAGAAGAGCATAATATTTCCCAACAAGACTTTTTGTAAGTTAATATATTTAATGACTTTTGTCTATCAACACAGTCGAGAGCTATACAAAAATCTATAAAAACTTCATAGAACCTATGTCCTGATTTACGAAGAAATTTTTGACATAACGATTGCAGAACAAAACTATTATGTACTGTGGAATAACCATTCCTAAATCCAGTTTGCGATTCATGAATGATAGAATTTGTATCCAACCAAATCCTCAAACGTAGTTCCAACAGAGACGTAAATACTTTACCCAATATGTCAAGACATAATATTCCGCGATAATTATTTGGGTCTGTTACATCACCCTTCTTGAATAAAGGCAAGATTATACCAACATTCCAGGATTCAGGGAATTGTCATTTGTCTCAAATGGTATTGAACAAAACTTCTAGAAAAGGAATAATGAACTAAGTCTTTTTGTAAAACTCAGGACGAATTCCATCCGGTCCCGATGCTTTTTCCGATATAAGAGAATTCATAGCCTTTTTAATTTCCAGTTGTGTTATAGGATCTGACAAAATAGAGGAACTATTACAATCTTCACAATCAGTGGAGTCATGATAAGTTATAAAATCATTAACAACATCATCAAGGTTTGGATTTAACAAAGATTTAAAATATAAATACCAAGATTCAATAGCAATACTGCTGCTATTGCTACTGGCTGATAATACGGAGATCGATTTCCGCCAGAACAGCTTACAATTTTTCTCTTCAGTTGCAGACATACTTTCTGCTACAATCTTATCATTATGCAATTGCCTCTTTAGTTTACATGTAGTACGATAAACCCATTTTGTTTCTAAATATACTGAAGGTAAAATTTGAGGCAACACCTGATTGAACATGATGTAAATGAAACCATTCACCGCAGGACAGGTGAAGTCAAGGTTGCCGCTAGTCTAGGTCGACTCAAATAGACCAATTTGGTGGATGATAGATTGCTGTTACGAATGGCACGTCAGGAACCATTCTGGTCTTCAAATCAACGCCGACAATGGTGGCAGCAAAGGACTGACTGAATTTGGTTTTACTCCCCTTTTAGCAATATTTCCGCAACGTCGCGGCGGGGGACACTAGAAATGAGCTTCACACATTGTACCCATGTGGGGATTCGAATCCGGGTCTTCAGCGTGACGCGCCAACGCTTTAACGACTAGGCTATTCCATCGCTCCGGTGGCAGCAAACGACGGGAGTCAATGTGTCACTGGGGCCAGTCAACGCTGAATGCAGAGGAGTATGGCGATGACATCATCGAGAACACTCTGCTGCCTTTTCTGCAGCCAATCCTGATGTTGCGCACATCTACTAGGACGACAATGCACGTCCTCATCGTGCCAGGATCATTACCGAACTTCAGAGGCAGCACAACACTGAATTCCCCGATTGGCCAAATGTAAGTCCAGATCTTAATCCGATCGAACACGTGTGGTGCGCGATTGGTAGGTGTATTTCTGCCAGGAACCAGCGCATGGCCAACATTCGAGAACTCAGGCAGGCTGTGCTAGATGTATGGAACAATCTGCCTATGCTTTTTTTCTAATCTCATGCTATCGACGAGGAGACGCTGTCAGGAAGTGATTCAGGCTCATACACGTACTACCGATGATCCAGTTATTGTTTCAAATGCCAATTTCAGTGGATTCCATTTCAAGAAGTTCTATTGTTCCACAAAATATTACAGAGTTGGCAAGTTTATTTTTTTATCAAAATGTGAATACCCTTTGGTATGTCCATTTTTGATGAATTTACCACTCTATTTCTGCAATGGAATACATGATCTTGATTTAATAAATACACTGTGTTGTGTGGCTGCACTTACTTTCCAGATAGTGTAGAATGTATTCACATACACGTTGCATTTTACGTACCAAACATGTATCTGAAAGCTTTCGTATCTTAAACTTTTAGGTGTTGCTTCAAATTTTACCATTCGTATAGTTTCGTATGTCTTCCCTAATAGGAATGTAGAACTCAGCAATGATATACCTAAGTGGTAGCCCTTCCAGGGACCGCCACTGTTCATTTCCTTTTAACCGTGACAAAGTGTATTGTGCTGTCCAACGACAGCCAGTTGTCCTACTTCAATCTTTGTAGAAGTCCGCGCTGGCTGTGTGGGTAAGATGACTGGCTTTATGTAGTGACAATTAGTTGCCTGAATCTGAAAGTGTCGCTTCGAATACCGGATGGGACTCAACCTCAAAAATGTACAAGAATCGGCACTTTACTGAGAAATTGTAATCCCGAATATATAACATATGTAACATTTGACCACTTTCTAAATGGCTATGTGTATTCGTAGCTTTTCGGTCGTGGGTGCTGTTTCAATTTACGCTTATCATGATTCCAGACAGATTGTGAGCCGTTAAGTATGGAATCCGAGAAGGGACGTTGTCGCGCTCTCAAAAACAAGCAAAATGAGGCAAGATTAACCAAAGCGCGACAATGCGACAGCGCGACAATGTCCCTTCCAGGATTCCATAGTTAACCATATGCATGTATGTTGTCATTCACGTTGAGGTTTGAGTGAATTTTAGGTCATTATATATTATCATTATATCTATTTTCCCCAGAACCAGGAGAAATCTAGACTTTATTTATTTAAGACTTTTGTGGGAGGGATATAATGAGGTTGACCAGGAGACAGACTACTGGCACGTCTAAGGGCCCAGTGGTGCAGAGCGAATATAAATCATACCATTTGTCAGCACTCGCCCCTTTCCGTAACCTTCAAAGAAGACTCGTCCCCGTCTCGATGCTTGTTATGTACGAAAATAGGACAAACCATTCAGAACGCGCGTAATGAGGGCGGTGCTTTGATAAAACTAGTCCCCAGTACTTAAACCGGTTATATATATTCTTTTATTTCCTCCGAAGGAGAGTACAAGGTCATGGCGAAAGATTATTTACATAGATTTACAGATAGATTTGGATGTTTTAAGTACTTTGCTGTGCGCTACAGAAAATAGAGGTGAAGATAGAAAAGTCTTTTATGACACTCCTGGCGTATAGTTGGCTGGTTTCTGCATCGGTCTGCATTGGTTGGTTGCACGACAACAGGCATGCAACAATGTCTACATCTGACTTCTCGTGAAGACACACGCTGATCTCAAGGGGACCAACACAACTGATGTCAAACCACAGGATATCCCTCAGATTGGTAGCTGGCTCACATTGACATACAACCGCATGAGTCAGGAGGTCTGCACATATTCTGTCACACAGTTTGCACACGCCTGTGTCTCTTCCTGGTCTCCATGATGCACACTTTCTGATGATGGATAATGCTGCTCTCTTCAGTTCAGGATAGTCTTTGGAGATCAGCCAAGCTGTATGAGGTCACAGTGTTGGGTGGATTGTCTTGAAGTGTTGAAGGTCAGGGTCAGAGTTGAGACGTGTGTTCCAGTTGGTGATCTCTGTGTTGTGAACTACTGTCTTTACCATTCTTTTCCATTTCTGTTGTTTTCGAATATGCCTGAATTTAGAAAGTTCTCTATATATGTGCCAATAGTTTATGTTTTCCGAGGATTCTGTAAATGTCTGGGATGAAACCAGCACTGGGTCTTCCGCCGTTATGTTTGTGTAAATACAACCTTGTCCTGAGGATCTCTCGTGATAGAACATGTTTCTTGTTATTACACAGCTGTCCAAGAAAGAGGAGCTTCTTAACATTAATATGTGATTCCAGTGAAGTCCAGCCGAGGAGTGCTCTACATATGTCAGTTCTGGTGTGGCGGGGGAGGCCTTGTATGAGCTTTAGGGCAAAACGTTGTGCTCGTTCCAGCGCTATCATCTCATCACTGGCGATATTGTTCCACAGTTCACAATCGAATAGTGCTCTTGGTATGGCAACTGATCGCAGTAGCTTAGACGATGTTATTGGACTTAGCCCCCGTGGATGACAACCTGATCTGGCAAGTGCCATTGTGGTTGATTTCAGTTTGGAACAGCTCTGTAGTGTTCTCTCCCATGACTGGAATTAGGAGTTCAGGATAATCCCCATGGGTACAATGCTTAATCTCTGGACACGGCGCTGGAACTGACTTCCTTTCCTTGTATAGAAGAATCGGTGCCATCAGCTTGTCCTTTTTGCCAAACCGAACGACTTGGGATTTTGTTGGAGAGAAGGTGAATTTCCATGTTGAGCTTTATTCTTGACAGATGTTGACCATGTCCTGTAGATTTGCGTTCACTGGGCTCATTAAGGCGATGCCATCCGCCAATGTTGGTGCTGCAACATGAAGATCAAGAATCATTGCACCTTTCTTACTTTGATTGAGACGTTGTAGTAGACCATCTATGTAGAGCAGGTATAATTTTGCGGAGAGAACACTTCCTAGTCTCACACCTCTATATAGTGGGAACCAGTATGATAGTTCGTTCTTGGTTGCAACACAACTTGTCATGGATTTATACATACTGTCAATGGCTATCCATATGGCATTGTGTATGCTCAGAGTGTACAGTTTATGGAGAAGACCTGCATGCCATGCGGTGTCGAATGCTTTAGAGCTGTCGAGGAAACAGTTGTTAAAATTATCTGATCTCTCAAGGTAGTGGTGAACAGTTTCTTGAATGACCAAGGATGTATGACACGAAGACAGTCCTTTCTGGAACCCATACTGTTGGTTAGACGGGAATGATGTAGAATCTGCAAATTCCGGAACCCTCTTACTAAGGACAGACTCGAACAGCTTGAATATTACAGGAAGCAGCGTGACACCCCGCACAGGACCAAAAACCGGACAGTAAACCATTGAAATAAACGTAAATACAGTAGGAAATACATGCCATGACCGGATTTACGTATGTTTTCAGATATTTCTTAACTTCGGGCATATATTTCATATGAATCTATACCTTTGAAACATATGCTCATCGTACATTTTCGTGTATGCCATGACCGGATTGTCAGGTATTTCCAAACATGAATTGCAAAACAGATACCCAAGTAAATACATGATCATACAGTTCCCGATGCATTCCTTTGAATTTCAATGGGTGCTGAAGTTTCCGATTGCGTTCTAAGTTTACCAGGGTTGGAAACATTGTAAATTGACTTAGGTGGGGAAACACTTGTAAATTTTCACATGTGCAAATGTTTACACACCTTAGATATTTATGTATCATACCGGATTTCAGGGGTACGTATATGAACGGTTCATGCACCTTCATGTTACCTGTGCTCAAGCAAGATGATCATTTGTTTCCATCATGTGAATTACTTGGTTCATGTAATTTCATTTTCACACATTTTAGTACGTTTGAAATCAACATTCATGTCACCTCATAATTCTTATCATCAAAAGAGCCTGACTAAGAAAGCGGTATTACGCAAACTAACATGGCTTATTAAGCTTCGCTCGCACTTGTTGTCAGTATCAGTTACGCTTTGTGTGCGGTGTTGGCAAATCTTGTGAGTGGTGAACAAAAGGGCGATGAGCTGCCCCTTTGTCCTTGCAAGTGTCCCCAGCCGTCCCAACAGAATAGCACTTTATCTGTCTTGTAGTCTGTCTCACAGTTCCTGAACCACATTATTTTCCCTACTGCCAAGCCCTCTCTGTAGTGCTAAAGCCCTAAATAAAGCAAGTCTAGATTTCCACAGGTTCTGAATCTCTAGTCTTCCAGTAGATCCTTTTCAATTTAAATGGGCTTGTTTGTTACTATCAAAATTATATATATTCAGAGACTAAGCATTAGTCTATCTCTCTTTGAGCACGGCCAAATACGCTACACGAACCAACTCCTAATTTCTTAAGTCATCTGTACTGTAAAATAAGTTTTGGCAGTAGATAATTGGAATATTATTGCACTGCATGTGACCTTTCTTAATAGTCTGACAGTGCCTGAACCTTGTTATTTCTCCTTCCGCTCATCCTTTGCTGTAATAACGCCACACAAAAAAATAGTTTTTATCGTGTAGCGATTATGACCGGATGGCACAGGCGGGTGCGTATACCATTGGCATGTTGGGCCTCTGTGCCATTTGTAAAATTCGTCTTGATTGTCCTGTTTAAATTGACGATCCATAAACCCAGATTCCGAAAGAAAATGTCACAAAAGTAAACGTGACGTTGCATTGCTGTAATTTTCCATGTCGGAGAAGTCCTTCTAACAAGATATATATTCCGTTGTTTGGAGCAGGCCTGTGACTATTACGCCCGAGTGTTGGTAAACATCATGCAGACATTTAACCTGACATAGACGCAGACCTCGCATGTTCAAGTTCAGATCTGACAAGTGCCGAAAATATTGATTCCGACAAGAATGCAATATCTCAGTGGGTTATTGTTTTCCTAAGTGGAGTGCTTTCTACAACATTGGAGATAATGGTATCGTTGTCTTCCTGATATTCCCCCGAACGGAAGCTCTACTCATTTATGGTACAATGTGTAAGTTACAGATTTGTAGGGAATAGTCTTAAGACTTTCTACTTTGACCAGGATTCTTCGAACTTACAACAGTCGTTTGAGAAGATCAAGAGAGAAAGGGTAGTGTGCAAATGTATCTGGCGGACGTATATGGAGAAAGTTCGAGTGTTGCTGTATAAATACAATAATAGAAATACCGGTTATGTTTGAAACGTACCCTCAATCTGATAGCCAGTGAGATTATTGTGAAAGATCGCAATATGTATCATCATAAACGGGCCCAGATAAAAGTACGTGTGTCATTCATTCCCACATTATATCCCCTTTATAGACGCGGGACATGGTTGTTACAGGTAGGGCAAACACTTTCTTCTGTAGGTATCTGCCTGTTTCACGCTACATACATGTATTCATTTTATTGAGAAAAAGTAGCGACGCAAGTTCTCCTCCATCACACATATAATTGTGTAGATATCCAGTGATTAGGGATAGCGCTGCAGCAATTGCAACTTATTGAAATTTACGACATACACTATCATCTGCAGTAGTACTTCCATACCCAGCATCGTATTTATTTCTCTCTTACATAAGGTGAAATGTCACAGGGTTGTCATGGTAACGATAATTTGGCGTACTATTTATTGTCTTATTCTTTTATCTGCGATTAGAATTTAAATCAGTTTTGGCGTGAGCTTGTTTAGAGAAAAGAAGCTGTCAAACGAATATTAATGTGATCGAACCTATAGGTCTTAGTCAAAGCGCGTTTCAAGCCACTTACATAAAAACTTCATGATAAATATCTGCTAATCCATGGCACGATTCCAACCATATCATGAGCATGTGTTTGTGAATCATAATCGAATAGTGATGTTACAAGGCGTCCATGCCGCGTCAAGAACACATGGAAACGCACGAGAATTGCAATACGGGCCCCTAAACCACTGATGCTCCGTGACCTTGAGACACAATTCATGTGATTGAGCGTATGTATGCAAAAGACAAAATGGATTCTCGTGCTGTTATGCTTTTGAATTATTAAGTATTCGTTCTTGTCTCGGGATATATGTATACTGTCCAGTTTCAACCAAATGTACATTCGAAGGATATCGAAATCTAGGTTAAGCTATTGGAATCATATTTACAATTAAAAGACCCAAACAATGGTCTTGTCCAAATATTTTGTTTTCCATATCTTGTCCCAATCTGTATCCAGAGACCATACAATAGTCTATTATATAGTCTCTGTTTTACCATTGTCAGAGAACGATATTATTTCCCCTTCCGCCCAGCCCTTACTGTAATGCTTACGCCCTAAAGGAAGCATATCTAGATATTCCCAGGTTCAGCGTTTGTTAAAACTCACTGCAGGGGTCGGGTTACAGAGTAAACAATCCCAAACACCGGCGGCTGGCGGGGACCAACATCTTCAGTAACATTTACATCTGCCAACGCTTAATTCGCAAGTGGTGAGGCCATACGCTAATGAGGCTAAGGGTCCTGTACCATGTTTGTGAAATATCTGTGATGCCTTATATGAAGTTTATAATCTAAGCAAGTCTAGCTATGTATGGCTTTAAGTCACTGCTTAGAATTTGATTTGGTAAATATTAGTATTTCACTGACTCAATCACATTGGAAAACGCATAGCAGCCTATAATTCATCGTGACTATGATTAAGCCATCACTGTAAAACACAAGGGTTATTTCCTTTGAGTTAACTGACTGGCTTTCGGTATCAAATATTTAGAACTCCAGCCAAAGTAGATGTTATGCTGTCTGGTAATATGGCGTTTTTTGTAATGCTTTGGTTGCACTTAATGACAAGTGATTGTTAAATGTACATATGATGTTTTGAAGGATAATCTCAGCTGACTCAGAGACTTTGCACGTGGTTTCCCCCACTCTTTCCCCACCCATCCTTCAGTTTTTATGTTTGTGACATGATCTGCACACTGATAATTTAAAACAGGTATATAAATGATAACTGTTTGCAATCTTTACCCAATTTAGTTTTCCATTTATTTAGCAATTTTCAGTCTCTATTAATTTCTGGAAATGTTGTACGGAGGTACATTTAATTAACAGTTTCACCCAATAACAGTAAAGCATACTTATAAAACGTTTCGGTACTTTGATAGATTAACAAGTTCACATTATATTCCATGATATTGGGATGCTAAAATGATTAACATTATTATATAATGTATAACAAATCAGACAGCAAAAAGCAAAAATTAAAAACGCATGAGCAACATAAATGATGTCAGGTAGTAAGCTTTCAATAATTACAGAAACTGCTTAGTTATCTAACTTTATGAACTAATTGCAATCACAACAGTTTTCTATAATCTACCCAAGAGATGGAATCAAAATAGGTGTACAGTATATTCCGTCGGGTAACTGAAATTTGAGAAAAACGTCCGTATGGGACAACATCTGTATTCCGAATCAAAAGAGGCCATCTCACGTAGTGGTGTAACGATTCATCGATAGTATCGATGTTTGCATAGTCAACTATGCGATACGAATGCATCAATACAAAACACATTTAGGCAATACATCAGGATATTTATATCGCAAGGGTCCATGATACATCGATGTATCGTGAAAGATCGATATATCGCCATGCTAAGTACTGCTGAAAGTTGTAAGGAGTTTTGCATTAGGAATAGGAAGCTAGTCTCTTTGAAATACTTCTGAATGTTGTACTGTGAGACGAACTTAAGAATGCATCATTTGAACCCGTTCATCTGAATAGTGCAGTCCATTTTACCATTAAGGTGCCGAGGGTATGTAAAGCGATAAACTGTCAGTGTTGGCATTGTCTTGGTTACTGTGTAGCAGTGTTGAATGTACTGGCGAATTGCGCATTTACCAAAATCATCAAATTCAATTTTCCCTTCGGTACGAGTACGCACTTTCCCTGGGCTTGTGAACTTACTGGTACCCATCGCGGGAACGCATTTACCAGACGCGTAGCAAGCCAATTTTTTCGTGTAAGCCCAATAGGTTGCCAAGCTGTATATTTAGTTAGTGTTGAGGCATTGCCCAACTTTCATTTTCAAAATCATGTCTAAGCCCGGGGCTTTTTTCATGGTGATAATGTCAAAGACCCAAATCACTTTATTAGGCATTGGGCTAAAAATGGAATTTTAACAATTAAGGACCCTCGAATGAAGATAGTTTTATGTCTTTTGAAGATCTGAAACTCAGGGAATGTGTTGTAACTCAAACCTTCTGGAAAGAACTTGAAAACTGGATAATCAAAAATAAACAGAAATTTGAAATAAGAAAGACTTTGGTTTGGTTTGGTTTTTGATTTAGCCATTGCTAAATCATATAATCTGTTCTGCTAAAAGACATATATATATATTTGCACTTTAAAGAAAATAATTCCAAAAGTTAAGAAATTCATATCCAGACGGAACCATAATTTTGATAATTTTCAGAGAAATGGTTTCCTTTATCCTCAGTTTTCAATCTCTTATTCTGTAATCAAACTTGAATAACTTTATTGCATTATAATTTCTTCATGCTACCAGTTGATGAACTTTGATCATGCATATGTACACTTTTTGCTTTACTTTATATGCTTGTATTCAATTATGGGAACAAAGGAAAAAAAAAAAAAAGAAAAACTGGTCACGTGATCATTATCGTATTCTAGTTTCAGACCATCACACCGATTACAAATGAGATATTCTTCAAGATCATTAAGGTTAACAGCTGTGTTTGTTCAAACATGCCATAGAAAGTCAAGTGAGTGTATGAGTGTTTTTTTTCCAATATGTGGGCAGGCGGACATACATACATACCATTGCAACCGCTTCACATTATATTATATGCACAAATATTCTACATACACAATGAATTTTAGTAGAGTGGGTCGTTTACGTTTCCGTAGTTCCACCAGAAGACATTTTGGATAATAAATATCACACTTTTGATATAATCATACACAATTAAGTGTTTCGCCATATATTCTTACAAACTTAGCTGCAGATACTTGCAATACTGCTGACTCACCTTTAAGAAATATTTACGTATTCACTCACTAAGTCTTTGTCACTCCAGATGTTTTGTATGCATGCGTTGGTTATGTACAGCAAAGTATACCATATATACAGCTTAGTATTTCTAAGTAACCCACCTTCTTCACACTTTGGTGTGAAAGGTGTCAGTTGAGTTTACACAGGACCCTTTGTGTGCCCTGTGGATACTATTTACACTCATATGGTCCTGCTTGCAAGTGCAATATAGCCATTATGTCACTGCATTCACCATACATTACCGATTTCCATATTGCATAAATACCTACACTGAGCACTTATCATCTTAACTTGACAACGACTGGTAAACATCTTTTGTCTTCAATGAATAACCTGTAAACACCATTCGACAGCTTAACTACTGCACCTGTGACAAACAAATGTACTATATGAACACCGAGAGGAGAGAGCAAGGTTCACATTCGTCATGCGGAGGCACCTTTAGGACAATTGTGCATGTAGCTATGAGAAGAAGTACCGCAACCTTGAATGTGACTTAGCTCTTTGTCCAGAAAATGTATACCAGTTCAGGTATAAAAAAGGGGTATGGTCTTACAACAGCACGTAGCTCTCTTGATTCCAGCAGCGAGATTCTGACTTGGTTTCTGTTAAACCCGGCAAAGCCATAACATGCCATTACATTGATTAAATTGCTACAGTTCACAAAGGTGTCATAGCTCAGCACAGTTACCATTGAGGTACACAGACCAAAATAATGTTCAACACGACCCCTATGAAACTACGTCAGTGTTAAGTATCATGTGCACACATCGCACGTCACGTTGACAATGTTTTTCTCAAACTAATACATCGAAGTGTTCAAACTAAAGTGTTCAAACTAATACATCGAAGTGTTCAAACTAATAAATCGAAGTGTTCAAACTAATACATCGAAGTGTAAAGAAAGGAAAGAGAAAAAGAAAGAAAGAAAATGTTTTAATTTTTTTTTCGTGTAAGCCCGGTAGGTTGCAAAACTTTATATTTAGTTAGTGTTGAGAGCTTGCCCAACTTTTCAAAATCATGTGTGAGCCCGGGCTTTATTTCATGATGATAGCTACGCCCCTGTTTACCTTCGTCCTTTATTTTGCGCAAGGTACTGACAGATATACCACTAGCATCGCTGGCTTTTTTGAGTGCACTGTGTGTGCTGTCGGAAATAGTACACATGTACTGAATGACATTGTTGGCAACCTCACGTGTTTGTGAATGAATTACTTGACCCCGTTTACCCAATTTAGAGTGCGACATGATAAGTTTCAAATACCTGCAGAGTTTAATACTCTTTTAACAGTCCACTTTACAAGATACTAGTATACACATACTCGAGCAGAAACACAACGTTTCCGAATCATTGCGTAGAAAGTGATTACTGCGAGGATCACAAAAATCACGTGCGCAAAGTTTTCACACCTGTTCCCCCTTCGAGTAGATAGAGGATCAGTTCACGGCACGCTCCCAGCTGTCCTTTCACAAACGCGTCTT
The DNA here is from genome assembly GCF_003918875.1 of Haliotis rubra. Taxonomy (NCBI): domain Eukaryota; kingdom Metazoa; phylum Mollusca; class Gastropoda; order Lepetellida; family Haliotidae; genus Haliotis; species Haliotis rubra. Next base: position 98,947 of record NW_025765217.1, on the reverse strand, counting down.
TCGCGCACCTCATTCTAATGTTGGTTTGACAGTAGGAATATTTGTTTGTATCTGTTACATGAACAAAGGAGTTGGTGTAGAAGTGATAGAGTGTGAACATTTCAAACTCTGTGAACTGTACAATACTTGTCTTCAAGCAATTGAAATATGTTTTAGTTGTTTGACAAATAACAACATTTATTCACAACTATGAATGATGTCTTAGCTTTGTTAAGAAAGAGAACAAAGATAAGATACAATTTAGACAGCAGACTTAAGAGTTTTTTCAGTGATTCTGAATTCTTATATAAATTACATTGAATTGTTTGTGAAAGAATTGGTGTAGAAACACAACTTCCCAAAGGAAACTTCAGTTTCAAAATATTTTAAGACGTGCTGAACTTGTTTGACTGTACCTACTTCAACATGAAATGCTGAAATTTTATGAGATCAACAGCTCTTTAAGTGCGTGTGTGAATGTAACACAGGTTTTAATAAATTTATAACTATTTTTAGTCACGATATGGCTGAAATACTGCCACTGTGACTATAAACTTTAACTCACTCACTCACTCATGATATATCGTCTCGCCTCATTAAACTGGTATCAGGATATATCGTCTCTCCACTTAGACTACGAAGCACAGCTCTAATACCAAGTATGTGCATATTTACACATTTACAACAGTACTTCACATCATTAATACATTGTAATCATCTTTTTCGAAAGTATAGATAATGAAATTTGTGCAGCTATGTGAACACACCTGTCTGTGTTTTATTGCAATAAGCAGTCTACTCCTTGTATGTCATATATAAGAAGTGTACGTAAGGTCAATTATTTAAACTATAATGTAATTTCCATTACAAAAAGTATAAACGGTATTACCTACTGATCAGAAAGGCTTATCAGTACCCCACCGCCACCACCCCGCCCTAGGCCTACCCCATCCCACACCCTCTCACACACATGCACACACACACTCTAGCATGCATATCGCTCTGGCTCATAGACCCAATATTGTAACCTTTTAAACAGACATCATGTGTATGTCAAAAAAGGCAGGCACGTTAATAGCGGTGCTCAGTCATGGGTATCACTTCGCCGTGTGTTTCTAATGATCTCCGTGCATTATGGCGTGGTCCGACGCGCTAACGAACCCGATGTGACAGTTACATTACAGAACCATTGAATACATGTTAAAGTAGTGTTAATCTTGTAACACTATATTTACCCATTACCAACCATTTACGCGTGTACTAAATATATGACAAACCTAACCCTGGTCATACAAGATTTCAAAGGTATTGAAATGCATGTCCTACAATCACAGCATTTACATATGTTACACATGCTAGAAAACACATGAAAACAATGGCCAGATTTGCACACCTGTGAAATACAAGTAAATACAGAGTTGAGTGTTCATTTATTTTAACACCCCTTTAAACGTGTGTAAATCTGACAGCCAGATGATATGTAGATTTCAAAAGATTGTTCATATGGCCGCCGGATGAAACGTATATTCCCTAATGTTAGTAAATTTGGGTAATACAGTCATTTGTGTGGTGCCGGTAGGTGTCTGGTTGGAGCTTCGACACCGCCTTTATATATGGAAATGATGAGACCCTTGGACCACTCTCTTGGGAATGTATCCGGACATCAGGATGGTGTTGAACGGCTTATCAGTACGGCTTATCAGCTCGGCTAAGGCTACATACAGGTAAGATCCACCGTATTTCAGATGTTCATGATTTATACCATCTATTCCTGCTGCTTTGTTGCTCTTGAGGCTTTTACATAATGAGGAGATTTCTTTTGGAGATGTGGTTATGCTACTTATGTCAGACTCTAGCGAGCGAAGTTTGTTTCTCAGCTGTTCTATTGCTGATTCTGTGTCCCTCTTAAGTTAGTCATCAAAATGTTTCTTTCCTTGGTTCTTATACACACTTTTCAGATGATCTGCCATTGCATTGAAAATAGAGTGCGGATCATATATCCTTTCACCGTCTACATCGAGGCATGGAATTTGTTGTTGTTTCTTTGCTTGGCACAAGAAGGACCAGAAACATTTCTGGTCTATATTACCTGCGTCATCCATGTCTTTGAAGTTTTCTGATTCATAGCGTGAAGGCTCTTTTCTCAGACTTTATCTAAAAGCGTCCTTGGCAGCCTTGTAGAGCTTGAATGTGCTATGTTCAAATCCCCTCGGTCCGCCCGCATCCAGCCATTCAAGCCTCCTTCTCGTCATAAGTTTGTGATTAGAAATGCCAGTTGTTTACGGAAGTGATATCAAGAGGCTAGGTTGCGCGCGCAACCGGTAGGCAGAAGGCAACAATGGCCACCGACAACAATGCGAATCGCTGTAGCATGGAAGTTAAACAATGGTCAGATTATGTGCTGAAGTTATCTGTTGAAGACCGCGAGAGGTATATTTCAAAGCTGACATCTGGTGAGGGTACACGTAGTTTGCCAGACCCCTATTGTTTGGCGAGCGGCTGGGTTGACGACCCGTCTTTGTGGCCGGCCATAACATTTACGGACATATATTTCTATCTTGTGGATACGCCAGGACAATTCACTCACGACAGTTTGAGGGCGTACAAATCCTTAAAAGCGTACGACTACGTGGAAAGTGGACATGTTTACCCTATCTTTTACAATGCAATTGACGACCAGTCACCTTACTGCTTTTTGAAGACGAAGGTGATTCCATCCCAGCGCCTTCGTGACAAACCACATCAGCCATGGGTTTGTGTCAAGAAATCTGAGGGGACAGTGTTTTGTGCCCACTGCACGTGTATGGCTGGGTAAGTTGGTTTTTTTATTGTATATAGTTGCCTATAATTTTCAACAGTTTTACCCAAATAACAGTGTATTTTTAGGATTGAAATATCTCAGATCTAAATTAAAGGATCCATATGTAATGGTTGGATTTTTGTAACAGATTCTATTTTTCATTGTTCCTTTTGAATTCTCATATCAATATCATTGCTTCAATACTTTTTAATATTATATAAAATTTTACAATTTCATCTGTATGGTTCAAAAGGTGTTTTTCACGTTTTTTAAGTGTACAGCTACTTCTCAGTTTATATAATTTTTAATATAATAAAACGATATTGTTTGGATATTTCAGACTTGGAGAGGTATGCAGTCATGTGGCAGCCCTACTGTTCAAGGTTGATGCAGCTGTGAGGGCAGGATTGACCGCAAAAGCTTGCACCAGTGAAGCGTGCAAGTGGAATGCTGCTTACAGAAAAGAAGTAATGCTCTCACTTTTTCATATAAAATAATATACTTATTTAGCTTACTGTTCAGCATCATGTACTTTACATATGAAAACCATAGAAAATGAGGGGGACTTACATTCATTATCAATTAGTGTTATATTTATATTGGCAATGAGGTGGCATAATGGTTGAAGTGTCTGCCTAAAACCACACACAGTTGCTCACTCTTACCTTATTATTTCAGCTCCAGCCAACCCCACTGTGTGAGGTTCAGCATCTGTTTGGACGTCGTCGGAAGGCAAACACTCCATCTGTGTCAGGAACTGGAAAAGCTCCACTTCCTGATATTGAAACACTGAAGTCGTTGAAAAGTGTATGCCCTAATGCTGTCTTTTTTTAAGTGTATTCCTCCACTAGATGAAGAGGAAACTGACAGTGCTGAAGAAGATGGCGAGACACATTTGTTCCCCCCAACAATTACAAGTCTTGTGTGTGAGGACAGAATCACTGATGAAAATCTCGAGTCTGTTTGTGAGGAGCAGTGGAACTCTTATCAGTGTGAACCGGCACAGATTAGCAACTTGGAGGAAGTTACCAAGAACCAAGCTATTAGCCCTCTTTGGTTTGAACACCGAAAAGGAAGAATAACCGGAACCAAAGCCCATGATATCTTGGTGATGAAGAAGACCACAGATCCAAAGAACACCATCATGAAGGTAATGGGCTATAACACAAAGGACATCTCCAAGAAAGCTGCAGTTGCCTGGGGCAGTGACAATGAGGCCAGAGCACGTAAACAGTATGCGAAACATCAGACAACACAGCATGCTCAGTTTGCGTGTAGAACAGTGGGGTTACTGATAAGTTTGCAAAAACCTTACATGGCAGCATCAAGTGATGGCACTGTTATGTGCAAGTGTTGTGGTAATGGATGCTTAGAGATAAAGTGTCCATACAAGCACAGGGACCATGACATATCCACAGCAGTAAATGATAAGACCTTTTGCCTGGACAAGGACTTACACCTCAAGAAAGGGCACAAATATTACTCACAAGTGCAGCTTCAAATGTATGTGCATGATGTGAACTACTGTGACTTTGTCATTTTTACAAATAAGGACATGACAATAGTCCGTGTGCCCAGGGATGATGAGTTTTGTTCAATTCTCATAGCAAAGTGTGACACATTTTTCTTTAAACACATTTTGCCGGAAATTGTTTCAAGGAAACTTGAAAATGCAAAGCCTTGTTTGAGCGATGTGTTACAGACACTGGTAATTCAGATATATGGTGCCTATGCCAGCAAGAGGAGTATGGTCGCATGATCATGTGTGAGGGAGCCAATTGTTCGTACACTTGGTTCCATTATAAATGTGTCAACATTAGAAGGAAACCAAAGGGTTCTTGGTACTGTCCAAGTTGTATCATGGGATAAAGTTTCATACATGTTCCCAAAGAAATCCCTTCGTCAGAACATAAGAAATTTGTTCGAAGTATGTGTAAGTGCAGCTATGATTATGTAACCTCTTAGCAAAATTTTCACCATTAACATGGCCAAACTAAAATTTCATTTAAAGGTTAACTGTCAAATGGCTGACATGTGTTGGATTAGCAGACATGTCTTTACAATGGTACTATGTTACAAATATGTCAAGTGTATATGCATGTACACTATAAATGTCCCCTCTTACTGACCATGCGAGTCATTAATTGATTGTGGAGACATGCCATCTCGACACACACATTCTGTCATGTAAAAACCATGCCAGAGGGAAAAACTGATTTATGTATCTTCATATCATTTTGTTATTATATTTGTAATGTTTAATTCAATTGTGTTATCAATCACAAAACACTCAGATGATGTCAAAGAAAATTGTATTGACAATCATATTCTTTTTGTATATTTCAAACATGTCAGCACAAAATGTAATGTTTTCAGTAGACTTCTACATGTCAATCTTCTGTAGGAAGAAACATCACAGTATCAATCACAAAACATTCAGATGTTGTGAAGCAAATTGTATTGACAATCATAGTCTTTTTGTATATTTCGAACATTTCAACACAAAATGTATTGTTTTCAGTAGACTTCTACATGTCAATCTTCAGTAGGAAGATGTATGACAGTACTATTAAATAACATGTGTTCATTTCACAAGATGCATTTGACAAATGCAATGTTTTTATGTGTCAAACATGCTTGATCTCTGTACATAAAATGAAGACTATTTCAAATGGGGAAGAATACACACTATATTTGCCATTTAATCCTGTGTTTGTTGTTAATTTAAACATTTGAAAAACAATTACTGAAATCAATATGTTACCAAATATCTCATTTAAAATCTTAAACTAAATCAGAATAGTTATCAGGAACATTGGGCCTTATTTGTTTACTGACTGGCTTACAAATTACATTCCCATTGCTCATGGTCATGTAAACCAACACAATAAGTATTTATGAACAAGATTACACTACAGCAAATTTTGATGAAGATTTGACAGAGAACTGCATACAGTCATAATATTGTCAAAATGAGGCACAAGGTTGATCTTCAGGGTGGTGCTCAGAATCTTGAAGTTTTTTACTCTTTCTATAGCCCTCTCAACATGTATTCTGGCCCGTGACAGCCTCCTTCCAATTTCGATTTCTTTAGGGCTGAGCTGAGATTTCCCCCTTGTAAATGCTGGTATGGCAAGCTGCGCACCACATGCAGCAAGGTCATCTGAAATAAGGAACCCGCGATCAGCAAGGATCAGATCCCCATGTTCCAGAAGCTGAAGGAATCCTGAGCGCTGTGTGATGACTTTGTCCGAAACCCTTCCACCAAAGGCTCTCGACACAAAGGTGACAGCTCCATGGGGTGCAATTCCTAACAGAAACTTTATAGTGTTATGGCTTTTATAGTTGGACCATGTCATAGCTCGTGCAGTGAAATTGCCAGGCCTCTCAATAAATATTTCGCAACAGTCTATAATGACCCTGCACTTTCTGTAAGATTGTTTGATCACTTTGGGCATATTTCTTAATATATCGTCACTTTCAGGCCAATGTATCAGGAATGATAATTTGTGGGCAAGTGGTGGAATGGTCTTACTGATTAAATCATTCACAGTTTGTCTTGACACTCCAAATCTGTAGGCCAAGTCCTGGTCTACTAGATTCAAACGTAGCTTCATCAGCACCAACATGAGCACACTGGCAGGAGTTAGAGTCATCGAGACAGGAAGTATATGTGCACAGAACTGAACTAACCACAAGAAGCTGGCATGACTAGAGATACCTGTGAAAAACAATGTCTTTCCATCCTTCTTGTCTCCTTCCAAAAAATCGGTCACTGAACCTACAAGCTCTGAGCTGATGTCTTGTATCCTGTAATTCAGCTTGTAGGTTTTCTACCTCTGTGAGCAGCTGTCTCTTTTCGGCTTTCAGTTTCATGATCACTTCAATGCAGGGGTCATGTAAGTCTGGAAAACAAATTGAATTATTAAATGACTATTTACCGGCCAACGTGAAAAAATACAAACTATGTGAAAGGAGGATGTATGATGAGGGTCCCTTTTGATCACTTCTTTTCATGTTTCAAAACATATTGGAAAAATACCTATGAAATAATTAGTGAACATTCAAGTTGATAATAAACAACATAATATTTTTGATCATCATTCCAGGTTTCCTTATGGAAAATACTACATTAAGAACTAAAATATGGCTTCCTATATAAATATTTCCATTCATGAAATAGAACTTTCAGATACCTCGTGCAGGCTGATTTTCTTCTTCTTCAACACCTTGTTCACTCTGCTCATTGAGGGAAGAATTGAGTGACAACTCAAGTAGAATTGAGGCAGCATTACTTCTTTCTTGGCTATCCTTGGCTTGTTTGTTCTTGGTATCTTCTCTAATCTGTGCCCTGTAAAAACGATCTTTCCTCGCTTCAGGTGTCATCATGGATGCAGTCTTATATCCCATGTTGACATGTGGAACATAGTCTGGATCACTTGGGTCACTTCTAGCAGATCCTGGAAATAAATTCAAAATCTTAACTGCAAATCACACATTTATATAAAAGAGAAAATAATGTGAGGATCTTACCTAGATTTCCAAAAATATAGCTTATTTGGCATACGCTTATCAAAATAAAAAGATATTCTGATCGAAAACTGGACAGTTCTATCAAACCAACATTATTACATTTGATATGTTAGAAAAAAATAAAAACATGTTTTTAAAATAAATATTAAAACGTGACTATCGTATATCATTGTTGGGTTCCCCCATTATCTTGTTGATGGTTCACAGTACATACTGATATATGAAGCCATAACCCATTTGCCACAACGTACTATCTACAGAATCACAAGATTATCACGATGACAATGAAACAATGAAAATTATGGGTTGTTGGCCAAAGAAATGTAAATATTCAAACCTGATGCAAAGTGAACTCCACAAACTCGATCACCATCATGATCAGGCGTCCAATTCTTGCGGTTGATCGCTTGAAGCCACTTGCGTCTTCTTTCATCGGCAGTCGGAATTCGATGAAATTTCAAGCCTGAACCTTTTTGAAATCTATTCGTGCAACCAACTACCACGCACGACACAACCATGTTACTTAGATTCCAATGTAAGCGATAAATTATGCAGGAGAAATGGATCTTATTCGTATAATGCTAGAACGTCTTCTCGCTAATGCGTTGTCTGCTGTTGTGTTGACACTTTTCTGCCTACCGGAAGTTAGGGTAGGCCACGTGATCAAAACAATGAGGTCACGCTGGCATTTCCTATAATGCTCAAGCAAGATGATCATTTGTTTCCATCTTGTGAATTACTTGGTTCATGTAATTTCATTTTCACACATTTTAGTACGTTTGAAATCAACGTTCACATGACCTCAATATTCTTATCATCAAAAGAGCCTGACTAAGAAAGCAGTATTACGCAAGCTAACATGGCTAATTAAGCTGCACTCGCTCTTACTACAAGTATCAGTTACGCTTTGTGTGCGGTGTTGGCAAATCTTGTGAGTGATGAACGAAACGGCGATGAGCTGCCCCTTTGTCCTTGCAAGTGTCCAAGCTGTCCCAACAGAATGGCACTTTATCTCTCTTAGAGCTCAGCCAAATATGCCACACGTACCAACTCGTAATTTCTTAAGTTTATTCAGCTCACTACTGTAAACTATTGTTCGGCGGTACATAATGGGAATATGATGTGACCTTTCTTAATACTCTCACAGTTCCTGAACCATGTTATTTCTCCTTCCGCTCATCCTTTGCTGTAATAACGCTATGCAGCTTTAAGTTGTCCACATATGTTTCACTATCGCAAACGTATGCGACAACAATTAAACAATGCCATATCAAATGATATATTCTGTGAGACATGAAATGAAAAATGGTTTCTTTGTATTCCGTTGTTTGGAGCAGGCCTATATCACTATTACGCCCCAGTGCTGCTAAACAACTCGCAGACCTAAAGTCTGACATAGACGCAGACCTATCATGTTCACATCTGATTGGGGCCGAAAATATTGATTCCGACATGAATGCAATATCTATTGTAAGTACGTGTTGTCTGACCGCATCCGTGGTGTAGTGGTTAGAGCGTCCGCCCGGAGAGCGGAAGGTCGCGGGTTCGATCCCCGATCGCGTCATACCAAAAGACGTTAAAATATTGTACTTGTTGGTCCCTGCCTGGCGCTCGGCATTAATGGGTACAACAAGGACTGGTCGGCTCGGAGTCAGTTTTATGTGTCTGAGTGGGGTATTCATCCTTCACTGCGGCATGGTACCTCAGTGGGCTAGCACTATAAAACCAGGTTCAATCTGGGCTAGTACAAGCAGCCGCACGTACACATACACGCGCATGCACATCGTCATATGAGCGAAATATTCTCAAGCACGACGTTAAACCCAATTTCATCCCACCTCACGTGTTGTCTGTCTGTAGTAGACAGACCCGTTACATAGAATGTAGAGCACGGACACACTGCTCGTGCATCCCACACACTCACGCGCGTTCACCGTTCACATCTGGCGGTGCGTGTCACTGACTGAAGACGTGAAGGGAGGCGTTGACAACTTCTTGAGCGCATATTATCATATTTATCTAAATCATATAAATTGTTCATTTATATCACATGTGAAGCTCTGCAAAACCGCAATGTTACTGTAAACAACACAGTTTTATGTACAGTTAGACTGATGTTACACTGATGTAAAGCATGGAGTCATGATGACTATCGACAGTAACTGTTCATGAGATCGTGCAAGGGCATTATGGGTAACTCGTACAAGTTATCTCATGACTGTAATAGTATTCATTTGTCTTGACTCAGACTAATCACCACCTTGAGTTTAGTAGACTCGCACACTTCATCGAAGTGCTGTTGGCCACCTTTCTCGCCGTCCCGTCCAGCATCTTTATGAGGATGCATGACCCCACTGGTCAGCCATGACGCCTCAACTTTCTCATCCAAGACAAGCTGGCGGGCCCTTCGAGCTAGCGCTGCTCGGGGTCCGGTAAGAACTTCACTGATAATAATTCGTGTCAACTGACAAGATATGCGTTCTCCTAAGGTCCTCATATAGCTTCCCGTCTCGATTACGATTTGCGAATCTTAAATCTGAATCTTATATGTGTTAATCAGAATGGTTCTATTGTATTCTCTCTTCAGAAACTGTTTTAAAAAGAAAGCAATAAAACTATGTTTTTCGATGGCAATGCTAGAAATGCAATTTGTGTGTGTCTCTGTATGGTTCATACACGGACATGGGCGACGGCAAGATAGTCGGGGTTGTCGGTTATAATGGAGTGAGTGGGTGAGTTTAGTTTTACCCGCTTTTAGCAATATTCCGGCAATATCACGGCGGGGGACACCTAAAATGGGCTTCACACATTGTACCCATTGGAGGAATCGAACCCGGGTTTTCGGCATGACGAGCGAACGCTTTAACAATACCATTTGCAATGCATTGCATGTACTTGACTTTCATACTCATAGGCATGTAATAGATTTGAGATATTATTCATATTGGTCGGCCCATTTCGATCGTAATAAAAAAACCATTACTGCAAAATTTACACTAGTCCTTCATGTTAAATAGCTGTCTTTGAAACACAGAATGTATTCCAAGCTGATTTGCTTTTCAGTCACTTCACGTCCCACGCTCAACGAAGACATTGGCATTATGCGATTTACACTAGTCGTGCATGTTGAATAGCTGTTTTTGAAACACCGAATGTATTCCAAGCTGATTTGCTTTTCAGTCACTCCACGTCCCACGCCCAGCGATGACATTGGCATTATGTGATCTGACAACGGAAAAACAAATGGAAGTTCTTGTGTTTATTTACTCTTTGAAGTGTAGCGTTTCTACAACTTATCACATGCTAAATGTATCACATAATAGTGGATAAAAAGAAACCTGGCCTTTTTTGATTTAGTTTGTAAACTACTGACTGATTTTTGCTATTGAACACTCACTGAGTACATGTTGTGACAACAACCATCTGTCGTCGTATATCTCATAAAGCGAGAGCGTGTAGTGAACGCCTGTGTTTGTTCGTGCTGGTCTTTCCTTTGTGGTTATATTTGAACATGACGGGAACATGAATCTAATCAATGCCCTGTATGTTGTTTATGCATAATCCATGTTGAGTCACTCACTCAACAACGCTGGGAGTTTTATAAAAACTCTTGTTACCTTTGATCGCGCAATGAATATCGAAGATATTCAGTCGCAGATGATAGTGTGAAGCTAATCTTAACGCCATTCGTGTTGAACATGTAACGGATATTACTTCATACGTTTACACGCGCACCACCTCTTGTACAAACTTCACGTAGGAGATGAGCAATATATTAATAGACATTAATCTGAAATGGTCGACTTAAATCCCCAGACACGCAAACAATCAGTCCCCGATGCATATAATTTATGTATAGTTATAAAGTTTTTCTACTGGAGTATATCATCCGAGTATTTATGGTGCTGCACATCCACGTGACCTCATTATTCTTATTACCAAAAGAGCCTGACAAAGAAAGCAGTATTACGCAAGCTAACACGCCTAATTAAGCTGCACTCGCTCTTGCTACCAGTATCAGTTACGTCTTGTCTGCGGTGTTGGCAATCTTGTGAGGTGCTTGTTTCGAGGGATTAAAAGGTTCAGCGGTGAACAAAGGGCGATGAGGTGCCTCTTTGTCCTCTCAAGTGTCCCTAGCTGTCCCAATAGAAAAGCACTTTATCTCTCTTAGAGCTCAGCCAAATATGCCACACGTACCAACTCGTAATTTCTTAAGTCTATTCAGCTCACTACTAACTATTGTTCGGCGGTACATAATTGGAATATGATTGCACTGCATGTGATCTTTCTTATTACTCTCACAATCCTTGAACCATGTATTTTTCTCCTTCCGGTCAGCCTTTGCTGTAATAACGCCATACAGGAACTTAAAGTTGTCCACATTTGTTTCATTAACACATATATGATAACACAAATCAAATTATATATTCTGTGAGACATGAAATGAAAAATAGTTTTTTTCGTGTAGCGATTATGACCCGATAGCACAGGCGGGGGCGTTCTCTGAGTATACCACAGGCATGTTGGACCTCCGTGCCTTTTTTAAATTCGCCTTGATTGTCCTGTTTAAATTGACGATCGATGAACACAAGTAAATGTGATGTTGCATTGCTGTACCTTTACCCGTCGGAGAAGTCCTTCTGAAAAGATAAATATTCCGTTGTTTGGAGCAGGCTTATATGACTATTACGCCCAAGTGCTGCTAAACAACTCGCAGACCTTAAGTCTGACATAGACGCAGACCTGGCATGTTCAAGTTCACATCTGATTGGGGCCGAAAATATTGATTCCGACATGAATGCAATATCTCATTAAGTTATTGTTTTCCTAAGTAAGTGGAGTGCCTTCTACAACATTACAATTCATATATTTTTGTTTGTGCAAACAGACAAATGTTTTCCCACTTGTATGTATTATTTACCTATTTATGTATGTTGTACTATGTTTCTGCGCACCCCTTTAATCATTCAAGTGTCACTTCTTAATATTACGTATCACCTGGCCTTACCAAGTATTCTCAGCAGCGGAAATATGCGCAGTTTCCATTACATACCTTGCGCATGCGCACACTTTGTTTACTTCCCACAACCCCCTCTCTTCTTCCTTCTGCTCCAAGTCATAGTGCTCGCAACATAACAGCACGTACATATTTGCTACTGCTTTTCTGGGACCGTAAGTGATTGGTATTGTTGCTACTATACCTAACTGTCGATGGTAAGCTGCCAACTATCGCTGACATGGCATCCAGACGCTCTGCAAGACGAGGTAGAACATATGCTGCAAGCTCAAGTGCGCCCTCCTCAACCAACGAAGGGATTGATACGCACCGCCATGTTGGAGATGAGGATGGGGCAACACGCAGTACCAGGAACGCTCCATATCTGACTACAGATGTGTTACGCCAGAGATTACAGGCTATTGGGGTTAGTGTGCCTTCGACATGGGGGAGGAAGACCGTGTTGCAACTGTACAAAGAGAACTGTGCGATCAGCAGGGATGTAGAGGCGGTTCCAGTAACCCTCCCCCGTAACAGTGGATCAAGTCTGACATCGGCCATTCCGTCTTCGCAGCGCACACCCTCGCACATTGGAATTTCCGGGAACACCGAGGAGACATCCGATACCAGGGCAACACCACCAACTCCTTCAGCTGACATGATTGGCGTAATGAGAGAAATGAAGGATCTGATTTCTTCCCTCTCACAGCAATTAAATTCAAGGGGTAGGTCAAACGATGATAACATATCACCACCTTCAGTGCAGTTCGTGTCATCTGATACCATTCCCTATGTAAATTTTGTTGATGAACACACAAGAAGAAAAATACACCAGGGGAAATATGTTAACCTAGCATCACTGCTGCTGCCTACACAAGAAGCTGGAGACTATAGAGTCTCAGAAGAATCAGGAGGGTGTAGGAATGTCAAAGCCGATCCCCGACTCAGCAGAAACTTAAACTTTGCTGAATTTACCAGATCTTTCAAAATCTACAAAGACATTTTCAGCGAGGCGTGGCCAAACAGAAGAGCCCAACTGGACCAACACGAACATACCGTTGGAGAACTACACAACCTATATGGTGGTTTTGTCCATTACGAAGACCACAAACGCCTTGCTGCTCGTGTCGCGGCACTAGCTGAGAGGGGGATACATCTCGACTGGGGGATCCCCGATACCAGGATCTACACGACCTGTACATCTTGACTACGCTGTAGGTCTTGTGTATGATGTGCCAGCATTAGCCACGACACAGCTACATGCCCATCAGTGCTGGGGCAAGAGAGTGACTTGCCTCGGGCGGCAGCCATAAGGAAGACCTACGCCCCTTCATCGACTACAACCGATTCATATGGACGGCAGAGGATACAACACCAAGGGCGAGAAGTTTGCAGTAACTTCAACCAGGGCGGATGCATGAGATCCCGGTGCAATTTTCTTCATGTTTGTGCCTCTTGCTTTGGCCAAGGTCACAGTAAGCTCGATTGCCGGAAGACCAAACATGTTCATGACAAGAAGCAGTCATACGAGAAAAAATGACCATCATTGACACCACTTAACGTAGACCAGTTACAAGAAGAACTGGCTTCCCATCCAGACGCAGACTTTGTGGAATATGTAACCAATGGACTTAAATATGGTTTTCATCCCCTCGTGTCATCAGAGCCAGATGAAACTTGGGAGTGTAGGAACAACCTGAGTGCTCGAAAAGACCCTGCAACTGTTACTGCATTAGTGCAACAAGAACTGGACAGGGGCTATATCGATTGACCATTTAAACATTCACCTTTTGAACTGTTTAGAGTTAGTCCACTGGGGCTAAGCCGAAGGTAAATATAGCATGAAAAAAGGTTGATCCTCGATTTGTCAGCACCTCATGACCACTGTGAAATTATGAGCATCAATGACATGATAGACAAAGACGTGTGCTCGTTAACCTATGTGAGAGTAGATGATGCAATAAAACAATTGAATAATGTTGGCAAGGGCGCTCAAATGTGCAAGGTGGATGTCAAAGATGCATTTTAACAAGTACCAATCCATCCCGATTTCTGGCCACTGTTTGGATTCAAATGGGCGAATCAGTACTATTTCTTCAAACGTCTCGCGTTCGGGTGTAGATCTAGTCCTCGCATCTTTGATCATATCTCACAAGCTATTGAATGGATTCTAAAAAACAATTACAATGTCAAATTCATGCTCCATTTACTTGATGACTTTCTAACCATCGATAGTCCCAATATCCAGCTACCAGTACTATGAACACTCTCAGAGATGTCTTCAAAAAGCTACAGGTTCCCTTATCTGAACATAAAACGCTAGGACCAGCTTGTGAGATGGAGTACTTGGGTATAGTGCTAGACTCAGTGACAATGACAGCCCGGCTCCCCCGGGACAAACTGTCCAGGATATCCACCATAATTCAAGATTTCAGTCACAAGAGAAAGTGCACCAAACAACAGCTACTATCTTTGATTGGACATTTGTGCTATGCCTGCAAAGTTGTGGTGCCTGGGCGGTCATTCGTGTCTTATCTCATTGATCTCTCGAAGTCAGTGAAAAAACTGCATCACAGAGTGACCATATCTGCGGAATGTCGTGCAGACATGAACATGTGGCACACGTTTCTTCACAAGTGGAACGGGGTGTCATTCTTCCAGGAATCGTCATCGACACCAGCTCCAGACATGAGACTGTATACTGATGCCTCTACTTTAGGATTTGGAGGATATTTCAATGGTTCATGGTTCTCTGCACCATGGCCAGTCAACATGCAACGTCTGTGCCGTAGTAGCAGTCGATCTATGGCTCTCCTGGAACTCTACCCCATTGTGGTAGCAGCAGTGATGTGGGGTGAAAAGTGGTCAACAAAAAAAAGATTGTGTTCTATTGTGACAACGAATTTACTGTATGCATTATTACAAAGGGTAGATCAAAATGCAAGGACATTATGCCTTATATGCGCAGGTTAACTTCTTTAGCTGCTTCTCATAATTTTGTTGTACATGCTAAACATGTGCCTGGTGTCTCTAATCAAATTGCTGATTCTCTATCTCGGCTGCAGATCGCTCGGTTCCGGACACTAGCCCCCAAAGCAGATCTTCAAGCTACACCATGCCCACCCCCCGTCACAACTGACATCGGTCTGGCAAAACATCTGAATACCCTATTGGAGGCATCAATCGGAACAAGAACCAGAAGTACTTACGCAACTGGTTTCCAGTCCTACATCTCATTCCTCCTTCGATACCCCCTTCCACAGCCTGCAAATTGTTTTTCCTATTCTGTCAAATGTTTGTAGTATTTCATAGTGATTGGTCAAAAGAGAAAGGGGTAGTGCGCGATGTACTAGCGACGCGAGTGCTTCTCCATCACACATATAGTTGTATAGATACCCAGTGATTAGTGATAGCGTTGAAGCAACTTATTACAATTTACGACAGACACTATCAACTGCAGTAGTACTGCCACACCCAGCATCGTATTTATAGCTCTCTTACATAAGGTAAAATATCACAGGTTTGTCATGGTAACGATAATTTGACATACTATTTATTGTCTTACTCTTTAATCAGCGATTAGAATTTTAATCAGTTTTGAGGTCAGCATGTTAAGAGAAAAGCAGTTTTGTGATCGAATCTATTGGCCTTTCTAAAAGCAAGTTTCAAGCCACCTACATAAAAAACCTGTTTTCATGATAAATATCTGCTAATCCGTGGCATGATTCCGACCATATCATGAGCATGTGTTTGTGAATCATAATCAAATAGTTATGTTACAAGACGCCCATGCCGCGTCAACAACACGTGCAAACGCGCGAGAATTGCAATATGGGCCCCTGCACCAATGATTCTCCGTGACCTGGAGACACATGTGATTGAGCGTATGTAGGGACGTAGTCTGTCATACAGACCCTGAAGCAAATATATCCAAGCCCACGCAAGTCTAGAAAAATTTGGCAAGTGTAGATTTCCACAGCTTCAGGAGAATGTCTCAAGGCTCCTTTTTATTATATTTTTCCTTTTTACTATGACCTTTTTTCTGTAAAATATGTTCATTTCAGAGACTAGTTGTAAGTCTAGTAAGGTCGGGTAGAAGACAAAAGACAAAATGAATACTCGTGCTGTTATACTTTTGAATTATATGTAAGGATATAGAAATTTAGGCTAAGATATTTGAATCATATTTACAATTAAAATACCCAAACAATGGTCTATTGTCCAAAATATTTGGTTTTCCACATATTTTCCCAGAGTGTCTCACAGTCACAGAACTATATTATTTCCCCTTCCGCCCTGCCCTTACTGTAGTGTTAACGCCTTACATCTGCGAACGCTTAATTCACAAGTGGTGAGGCAATACGCTGATGAGGGGAAGGGTCCTGTACTATGTTTGTGAAATATCCATGATGCCTTGCATGAAGTTGTTAGGTTTTTATTGTGTGTTTTTTTCCCCCCCTTTTTTTTTTAATGATCTAAGCAAGTCTAGCTATGTATGGCGTTAAGTCATTGCTTAAAGAAAGGCTTCATTTCAATTAATTTTATTTTGTAAATATTAGTATTTCACTGACTCAGTCATATTGCAAAACACATGGCAACCTATGCTTCATTGTGACTATGATTAAGGCATCATTGTAGAACACAAGGGTTATTTCCTTTGCGTTAACTGACAGGTTTCGATGTCAAATATTTGGAACTCCGGCCAAAGGTGATGTCATGCTGTCTGGAAATATGGCATTTATGTAATGCTTTGGTTGCAATTAATGATAAGTAATTGTTAAATGTACATATGATGTTTTTAAAGGATAATCTCAGCTGACTCAGATGCTTTGCAGATGTTTTACCCCATTCGTTCCATACCCGTAAAAATAATTTTCCATATATGTCTGTGAGGAAATACTGTAAAGAAATACTGTTAGTCTGTGAATCTTCCAATTTACTTGGTCTTAATATCCATTGAACATCTGCACACTGATACTTTAAAACTGGTATATGAATAATAATTGTTTACAATTTTTATCAAATTTAGTTCTCCATTTATTCAGCAATTTTCAGTTTCTATGTCCTGGAAATTCTGTACGAAGGTACTTTTAACAGTTTGACTCAATAACAGTAACACATACAGACAATACGTTTTGGCACTTTGATAGATTAATAAGTAAACATTTATTCTATGATATCGGGATGCCAAAATGATTACCATAATTATGTAATGTATAACAAATCAGAGAGCAAAAAGCGAAAATGAAAACGCATGAGTAACAAATGCTGTGAGGTGGTAAACTTCCAGTAATTATCGAAACTGCGTAGTTACCTAAGCTTATGAACTAATTGTAATCACAAGACTTTTCTATAATCTACCCTAGAACTGGAATCAAAATAGGTGTACACTTATGTATATTCCGTCGGGGAACTTACATTTTAGAAAACGTCCGTATGGGATAATATCTAGATTCCGAATAAAAGAGAGGTTATACTAAGTACGTATATGCATGTTTACACATTTACAACAGTTATTTACACCGGGAATCATTAATACATTGTAATCATCATTTTCAAAAGAATAGATAATAAAATTTGTGCACCTATGATCAGTCTGATAACTTATACAGGTGTGCACTAAAATTAGGGACCTACCGGTTCATGTCTGTGTGAACACACCTGTCTGTGTTTTATTGCAATAAGCAGTCTCTCCTTGCATGTTATATATAAGAAGTGTACCTAAGATCAGTTATTTAAAGTGTAATGTAATTTCCATTTCAAAAAGTATAAACTGTATTACCTACTGACCAGCTGCAGAAAGGCTTATCAGTACCCCACCTGCCACATCAAACACCCCTCCCTCTCACACACATGCACACACACACACACTCCCTAACATACATATCGCTCTAGCCCACAGACCCAATATTTGAACCTTTTAAACAGACATCATGTGTATGTCAAGAAAGGCAGGCACGTTATTAGCGGTGCTCAGTCATGGGTATCACTTCGCCATGTGTTTCTAATGACCTCCGTGCATTATGGCGTGGTCCGACGCGCTAACGAACCATATGTGAAAGTTACATGACAGAACCATTGAAATACATGTTAAAATAGTGTAAATCTTGTAACACTATTTATCCATTACCAACCATTTACGCGTGTACTAAATATATGGCAAACCTAACCCTGGTCATACAAGATTTCAAAGGTATTAAAATGCATGTCCTACAATCACAGCATTTACATATGTTACACATGCTAGAAAACACATGAAAACAATGGCCTGATTTACACACCTTTGAAATACATGTAAATACAGAGTTGAGTGTACGTTAATTTAAACACACTTTTAAACGTGTGTAAATCTGACAGCCAGATGATACGTAGATTTCCAACGTTGTTCATATGGCCGCCGGATGAAACGTATATTGCCTAACGTTAGTAAATGTGGGCAATACAGTCCTTTTGTGTGGTGTTTGATCTTTAAGTTCAGTGGCCACAGGGTGTTGGATACTGCATAAGTATAGTCTAGTATGGCGCCATTTTCCACTGCTTATTCCAAGCATACCTTTTATAAATATGCTTCCCTATTGCCCCTGTAAAATGCAGATTTAGCTTGAGAGAGCATGAGATTGGATTGTGATCTGACACATTTAGTGGGTTATCATCTCTGACTTTAGGGTTAGTTATAAGGTTGCACAGTTCTTCGGGTACTAAAATATGGTCAACTGACGCCATTGGTCCTCCATTATATGCCATGAATTTGAATACCGGACCACTGCAGTTGGATTCCATATTCACTGACTTTAACCCCAGATCCAGAACACATTTACTGAGAAGACTGTCTCTGTTGTTGAGGGTTGGTGAGTATCTTGGTCCAACGATTGCTCCGTTAAAGTCTCCGATCATTATTACATCTCCTTAGCGAATAGGCGTTGTAAATAGTCCTGATTATGGTGACATATTCATAGAATAGGTCATTAGATCTGTTTGACGGAGGTAAATATACAGAGAATATGAAGAGAGTGCGATGTCTAAGCATTGAAACTTGAATTCCACTTATTCTAAGATTGTCTGTAGCAGACAGACAGGTTTATTTTATAAATGTGGCCATGAGGCCAATAGTACAAAATGACAACTTCGGACATGAATTTGGTTACAAAAATTGCTAGACGGAGTATTATGTTATGGTTCTTAGTATTTAGAAGATGTACAAATTTGTGTTTATTTGGGTTCATAATATAAACTTGGTATGTAGTGAGTTCTTACCGCTGTAGGGGCGGTGGGGTAGCCTAATGGTTAAAGCGTACGCTCGTCACGCCGAAGACCCGGGTTCGAATCCCCACATGGGCACAATGTGTGAAGCCCATTTCTGGTGTCTCCCCACCGTGATGTTGCTTGAATATTGCTAAAAGCGGCGTAAAACCAAACTCAGTCAGTCAGTCAGTCAGTCTTACCGCTGCATATAAAGGACATTTCATTAACACATGACACTCATCTTCTTCGCACATAGCTACACTAATGTCATTGTCTTTAGATCTTCTATACGAAACTATTTTTAAATTGGTGGAGCCGCATCTGAACTTTGTTAAGACTCTGCGCAGATGTAACGAAGAGAGTGCGATCAAATACAATTCCGGAACAATATCAGATTTAAAGGCAGAATACATATGCAGTGATTTTGAGTTTCTTATATCTTGTGTCCATTCTTGATAGTACATGTCTTTACAACGTTGTTTGAAAAGATTTAAAAACAATTCCCAGTTTCCAACATTTTGATTTATCCATACATAAGCAAAGCCATGTTGAAATAATATTGATCGTACTGCCGAAGCCTAGTTAATATCTCCATTGTCATCTAAACGTTTCAACATATCATACGAGCGACGTGGGTAACGTGTGTCTGGTTGCCGAAGCAGGCGTATCCAGAACGAAACAACTCGTGTCATATAATTTACATGTAAAGGGTATCTCCCACATTCGGCTAAAACTGCCTTGTTCGATATGCGATAGCCAACATTTAGAACGTTTTTACAAAATTTTGAATGTACTTTTTCTATTCCATGGCGGATAACAGTTCCCGAAACTTCTGCTCCATATCATAATATAGGTTGGATTTTACAGTCAAAGATTTTGAAAATTATATCGAACGGAATTGTTTTATATCTGTACATGAATTTCTTAATAGGATAAGGCTTTCTCTGCTTGCTTACACAAAACACCACAAGCTTTTGTGAATACATTTCTACAAGATAACGTTAATCCCAGATACTTATAATAGGAGACAGTTTCTAGTTTCTCTGTTCTAATTGACCATTTTACTCTTTTGCTATTCTACCACCTTTTTTAAAAACTATGACCTTTGTCTTACTTGTATTTATTGACAATCCCCATTTCGTACAATACTGTTCTAAGATATCTATCTTTTTTTGTAGGTTCACAACGCAGTCTCCAAATATAGCGACATCATCCGCAAACAGAAGAATTGACAGTGCATTTATAGTCTCATCAATAAAAGCGCCACTATAGTCGCTGTTTATGATGTCGTTAACTAGTTCTAGATTGTCTGTTGCTATCTCGTTGATGTGCCGATTAAGTTTTTGCTTGCATAAAAGTGCAGTTCCCCCACTTGAAAGTGCTCTATTCGGTTGATGATTTGGCTCTGGAGCTGGGTTTGCTATCCAAAAATAGTTAGTGTTAAGAGAGTTCATAAAGCATAGATTGTACTCCCTCAGTTGATGGTCCGAAATTGCACATATGTCTATGTCGTCGCTCTAAAGACATTCATTCAAATAAGGCACACTACTCATAATCCCCAGTACTTCAACCGGTTATGGCATTATGTGTTTGTTTCAAAAATCATGAAAAAATATATATCGTCGTATTGAAAGTACAAAGAACGCAGCAAACAGAACTTCGTTGCCTCGTGTAGATTTTATTAAGGATAATGCGGTTGACGGCGAGATATTCAAATACACGCACGTGCGTTTGTTGACATAACGGCTCTCATGGGTCCAACTGAGTGTATTTCTGACGATCTTGCGGGCTTGTGTTGGAGATTGTACGTGCGCTTTGAACATTTTCAGGAAATGTAATCATAAATCGCTTTGAGTTTGAAAACAATAACATTATATTTGTATGTAACTAATCAACTTTCATATTTGACATTGGGCTAATATTTCACATGTCTGGAGTTTTTTTAGTCTTTGTTTTTCTTTTTGGTTTTTCTCTTTTGTTGTTGTTCTTGTTGTTTTGGGTTGTTGTTTTTTCTGTTTCTGATAAGATGCCTACATCGGAAAGCAAGTGTGATTCTAGTGATTTCACAGTAGACAGCAGAATTTATCCTCACTGTGCAGGCAGCCTGCAGAGGATTGGGATTAGTGATGTCGTTTTAAGGAAAGGGGTCGTCCCATGATTTAGCTGAACTTAACTCATGGTCAAGAAATAGATTCCAAGCTGACAGATTGTCAGACTGATATCAACTCACCAATTATCCACGTTCCATTCATGTCACTGAATAAAATTCATCTTGTTCACGGTTATATATTACGCAGGAAAATGCTTAGTCACTATCATTCATCACCATGGCTAATGTTCAAGTAAATCTAGAGTTCAGTCCGACTACGCAAGGTGGTCGTAAACTTGCCTATCAGTAATCCCTTTGTTTGGTTGTTTGGAGAGTAGTAGGAGTAATAACGGTAAGAGATCAAGTCCAACAAAAGCCTCTGCAAAGCTTTATTTCACAAATAAAGCTTTTTGTAGGCCCTTAGATCTCACCCGCCATTGTCTACTACTTTTGAGTCCTCAGTTAACTTCCCGGCCTCGCGTGACACTATTGTGCCGCTATGACCGCGACTATGCCTATAGAAAGATAGAAAGGTTCTAAAAGTAGTAAAATGTCCCCGGCAGCCACAATTCCCTAAGGGTGAGATCGAAAGATGATGTTGCGCTTCTCTCCCAAGGGGAATTGCGTCGGCTGCCTTTCTCTCGCCATGAGAGTGCCCCACTCAGCTAAGTCCTTTTCAGCGACCCAACTGATATGAGCCTGATTCCTTACCGAAACACCTCACATCACACAAAGTTGTAAGGAATCTCCACTGAGGGAACGGCGGGATACGAACCCACATGTATAGCTCGCGCAAACTATACATAAAGGGCCGCACCACTCAACCGATTGAGCTACCGGGGACTTAGCTGAATAATCTCGGTTTGACGGGTCTATCCTGAGATAGCGAACTAGCACTTTCCTGATCATGTGACATGTCGTGTTGGTCGCAATGAAACAGCTAATGTGATACAGGATACTATTGGGATTACTCAACAGTAAGTGTTAAATATTTTGCTTGGGTGGCAACATTGTGCCGTACGGTATGACTAATAATTCCTCTCTAACGAAAGCTCTCCCTGGCCCATCTCTCAAGTAGTACAAGTTCGGCTCGTCGGCTTTGATGTCCACTTTATCTATGTTGTAAGTTTTGACCGACCATATCGGATCGCTGGCTCGTTTCCTAGTGTCCCCTTCGTGTTCCCCCGGCTGGTAGAGGTACCACACGGGGACTCTATCGGGTATCTGTTTCTCCTTCCCACGCAATGGTGCAGCCGACTCTGCCACTTTTGATTTTAGTTTGATAGCGTCGGCTGGTTTCTTGCCGGTGAGACGGGTGATTTCGTGGTTGATGGCCGACACCACCTGAGGTAACCGCGCTACCCATTCAGTCGATCATTTCCCCGGGCTTGCCATCTCTCTCGCATACTGATGTCCGAATAAGCGCTCGGCCAAAGTCCTATTGAATCTCTCAACTATGGCTTGGCTGCGATGGGCTCCGGCAGGGTATCGTGTTTATATATACACCTATGTTCTTGGTTCAATTTTCCCATGCCCGTACGCGTACGTGTTTATCCCATCAATAGCTATCCAACGCTTAGTGTCCATCGGCAACAGGGACGTCTTGTTTAACGTCAGTCCGTATATCCTATGCCCATCACTTCTAAGCATGTTCATTTTATGTCTAAAGGTACGGGTCTTGAACAGGGCTTCCTTGAATCTGGCGTGTTTGATGTGTTGTTTCACCACGTACTTCTTAACACCCTTCGCCTTCCGGATCTCACCATTGTCGGCCTTCAGGATGGAGTACATCTTAGGCCTGAAACCTATGTACTCAGCTATGGGCGTGCCAGCACACTCGTCCTTCATCTTACCTAGGACCTTTTTATTTACCGTGCTGTGTATGGCATGGTCCTTGGGGTAGTCGCTGGTGTCATACAAATCGAGGCGTTTTTTCATCTCCTCATACACGTCCTCGGTTCGAATCTCCATCAGCAGGGAATCCGTGTCAGTGTACAGCACTTCACACCTGTCGCCGTACTGTTTCTTGAGCTCGTTGTAGTAAAAGTCGTACATCAGGTGTTTGGATAAATCGAGGATGCTCATCCCCACATAAACAGGCCGGTAGAATTTGATGTGGCTTTTCTTCATGTGTAGGGCAACCAGATCGTCGGTGAATATCTTGCTCCGGTTGAATGCCGGGCTGGCTATCAGTCACCTGAGCTTGTCTTCCTCATTCGACCGAACCAGCTTCACGGTCACGCGTTTCCTCAGGTTCTCCATAGTCTTACCAAACACCGAGTTGTTCATGAGCTTGTAGAGATTTTTCTCAAAGTCACTGGTGGCAAACTTTCGCAAGTCTGTGTTCATTCTGATGTAGGGCTCCATCCAGGGGCTTCATCCTCTGGTTAAACACGAGCACCCTGTGTATTTTGGTCATCCTCATACCCAACGACAGGTACAGCTGTAGGTTGCGATAGTGAACGATGTACTTGGTCTTATTCATTAAGTTGGGCACAGGTTTTTCAACGTCTGCCACCCGCCCGCCTAACAAGTTATGTTGGTACTCAGACATCCAGTCTGGGTTAACCCTCATACGTTCGGGGGCCAGGGGGTAGCTGTTGTGTGATGTGTGTAATGCCTTGGGGTATTCTAAGTCCACCTCAAGGATATAGCCTTTGCTCGAATAGTTCGCGATGCTCATAACATCAATCTCGTGCGATGCCAATTCGAACCCCCCTGTGGGTAGATACTGGCTCATGGCCCAGCCGTACAGGTTGTTGGCGTCGAGGTAGAGAATATGATTAGTTGGCTTGCTAGGGTCGTAGCCCTTCACGTATTGATAATTGGCTTTTGCGTATTGTTTAGAGACCATGGAAATCCCACCTCGCAAGCCTTTCTCAATGAATAGGTGCATGTCGTAATCGTTGAGCAATTCCAACTTAATTCCGGTGTTTTTCAACAATGTATCCCACGACAGACCTCGGCTGGTGTAGTACCATGCGGGGTCGAGTTGATACTGCTTAAAACACGTCCGCCTAAACGTCTCAAACACGTCGGCTAGCAGCAGTACATCTGTCCTCAAGTACAGGTCGTGGTAGTCACCCAGATTCTTACAGCCCAGTTTATTCCATACGTTAATTGCGTGCGAGTAATCGTTTTGAGTGATTGTGGAGTCGGTCAGGTTGCTGTAAAATTCTCTGATGGGGGGTAGTCGGGTCTCGGCGAACTTGGCCCAGCCATCCATGTACTCATAGGGGTACACACCCTTCCTCATCAGCAGGGGTCGAGTCTCGGCGTCGGTATATCGATCAGTGATTGGGAAGGTATCGTTGGCCTTGACCAGACTGTCGAGTGACGACAGGAGGAACTGACCCAAGTCGATGAACCTCAGACCGTTTAAGCTAAAGGAGATGTATCTCTCCATGTTGTTGGGGATGCACGTCAGGTTGCCGTCGACTTTCCCGATGGCCTGCATGATCAAGTGAGAGTTGTACCCTCTCAAGTCGTGGAAGACCACGGGGATGTTTATTGTCTTGGGGGTGATTCTAAGTTTGGCGTTACACACGCTGTGAGTGGCGCCTCTATACTAACCGGTGACGTGGCATTGATCTCTCACCGAATCACCGTTCAGTGGTGAGTCACACACGTGGCAGTGAGTGCTGCAGCTGTGAGCTAGCCGGTCAGCTTGGGTCATACGCATGGGAGCGACTGTATACAGTGCATTCCTGATAGTTTTTACTTCCTCCTGCAAACACTTTAGAAACTTTTCAGCCGCGTCGGGACCCCTATACACTACCAGAGCTTTCGTTTCCCCATCACATCGGACGACCACGTATCCAAACCCACAGGCCTCATGCTCCTGTGTTTTTTGTGTTCCTGGGGTACCCCCAACAGCCCCGCCGGCGGCAGCCTCAATGGGTTTGACCAAGGCTTCAAAGTCGGCATAGATGACATAAGGCACAGACATTTGGTTGTTGTGGTTGTCGAATTTTAGGATATTGTTGCCTTCCTTGGGCATGTCGACTCGTATGCAGTCTGCCCCACACCTTGGCAATCCTCCCGGTGGGATTCTAATAAATGAGCTCGTGTGAAGCCATGTAGGCATCGTATGCAAAAGTGTTTTTTCCCATCGTATTTCGACTGGTCATGCAACAGCCTGCTGAGGTGTTTTATCCACGTGTAGTGATAGTTATCACCTCGCTGGGTCATGAATATATTGATCACGCGGCGACCCAACATTGGACTGACCCTGTGTATCTGAGATATGGGGGTTGGTTCATCTATACCATCCCAGTTGAGCCCATCGTCTTGGGGATAACTAGAAGGCCTCTTCGAATTAGTGTCAGCTAGAAACAAGGCTGACCTGATAGCTAACCTCAGGCAATCGTCTCCTCTATTCTTGACGTTGACCATGGCCTGTTTTGCTTTGTAGTAGGGGGGGCAAGTCTATGTACGACCCGCCTCTGAATGGCACGTGCACGTAGTTAGCTATGTCTAGATAAACATTTTCGATTTTATCGACGACCCACCCGGACCCCATGTGTGTGTAGCGTTCTAGGTATTCTCGTATCTGCTGAAAACCGATATTGATTGACTCGTCTATAGTCTCGGTATGAGTCACGACTTCTTGTTTACCTCGGACGTAAGGCTGAACGTACTCAATGACCCCCCCCCCCCCCCCCACATTTTCACTGTGATTTGAAACTTTATACTTCCCAGATCGTTTAGTTCCTCATTGACTTCATCAGCGATTAGAGGCTTGATATCGGCGATGTCTATGTTCCTATCAACATGCATGCGCTAGCCTCTCAAATAGTTACCTACAGCACGCTCAGTGCGCATGAACTCTAGGTCAATAGCTCTATTCTGTCGTAATAGTTCTACAAGCTGTGGCTTCCTCATACGGGAATAACCTATTAAACCAAAATCGGGTGCCTCCTCTTTGAGTTGTTTTACAGTGTGGGGCTTTGCTACAGGGTCATTTAATAATGCGACTAACCCGTCTCTCCTCAGGCGGGAATAATCCGTCAACCCTAGCTCTTTTGCTCGGAGTTTTAGTTGTTTTACCGTGGGAGGGGGGTTGTATGTTAAGTAATCTCAACAACTGTGGTTTGGTCATTCGAGAGTAACCAATTACACCTCGCTGTCTCGCGATCTGCTTGAGCTCCCGAGTAGTAGACATTGTGTTCAATCTCTACGTATATCAATCTCTAATTGGGCCACCGGCAAGGGAGGTAACTCCTCCAGCCTTGATAAAAAATAGAGGCGCGCTATAAAATCCTTAGTAAATATCTAGATAGACCTTATCGATTATACCCTCGACCCACCCGGAACATGCGCAGCATAGTAGGGTGTTTTGTATTATTTGCAACAAGTCGTCAACAAGTATATCTATCTCCCCATGCACATCTACTCGTCCACCATCAAAGTAATTCCAAGTATGCCCAGCCCACGGTACATCAAACCCTACTTTCACCATGATTGTAAATGAGCACCCCTTATATAGTTCGCTAACAATCATGGGTTTGAGGGCACTGATATCTATACTTTCCCCCACATCCATCTGCCAGCTTCTCAGGCAACGACTTTCCCTGGGCTCAACTTCCACGAACATTGTTATACCTAGGTGTGCACAGTATCTAATTGGGCCACTACACTGCTATCCTGAGGAGGCGCCTACGTTCTTTTCTGTAGTCTTTTTTCTTCTCGTAGATAAGATGATGTCTGACTACGTTTGCTTCGTGAGCTTTACATAGGCAGTAGTGACCTTTCACCCCGACACCACACACAGAACACGTGTAGTTGATAATCTTTATATGAAAACAACAGTACCCCTCAGTCCTGCAGCTCCTACCACAGGCCTCGGTCTTCCCCATAAGTATGTATTCGCATTGGTACGGGTCGGGTCTCATCTTTGGTATACTTATATGAGTACTTAGTCTAATTGTTTTGCAACCAACGCAGTCGCTGCTAGACCAAGCGAAAAAGATCAATTCCCGGTCCATTTGCCCCGGGGATGGTGTGTAGTACTGAGCGAGTGTGGGCTTAGGAGGGAGTGGCTCTAGCTGTTTACCGGTTAGTAGGTAGTATTCTCTCGCTGCGTCGTTGACATCATGGAATGTTTTAACAGCATGGTTCTCACACCTGAGTTGTTCGTTAATGTAATCGATCCTCTGTACACGTTTTTTCGCGTACTCAGATTGCGCTGCTTGTAATTTCTCAACAGCCAGGTCGTGGTGCTTATGCTCAGCTTGTATCTCAGACGCGTGTGACTCCCGTAGTTTCGAGAAGAGGAAATTACTCCTGGAAAATGCCAGGGCGATCGTAGCCATCCTATATACAACTGTATAGTTACATTTACTTCAAAATATTTTCCGGTAGGATCCCTTGTTTTACTAGGATGTCCTTGGTGGCCATCGCCATACCCAGGTTCATTATGAGCATACTCTAGCTTGATAGTCGGTTGTTTAAGCACCATTTTGGTCAACGGAGCGTACCCTACAGCCAGACTGGCGACCACGGTGGCGTGGTATGCATCGTTGACAAACGTTTTCCCCTCAGACATAATGTATATGATATAAAAATATATATTTATAACATGATATGTGGGTTGACCTCTAATTGCGGGGGCTCCTCACGGGGCTCCCTGGGTGGTTGTTTATTATATAACCATGAGATAGCCACGGCAGCAGTTGCACCTGCAATCAACAGGAGTGGAGCTCGGCTCCACGTGATACTCTTAGACCACCTTTTTGTACCGGCAGCTACTCTCTTAGGGTTCTTCTGCCTGGTGACTGTAGGGTTCACATGGGGTGGGGTTTCCTCTGAAGAGGTCACCTCCAGTTGGGGTTCCCCCAACGTTGGGGTTTCCTCTGGAGGGTTCACCTCCTGTGTCATTTCTTGGGCAGCATCCATCTTGTATACTATTATTATTATTTTTCCCCTCCTTAAATTGGCAATGCTTTGCTGTGATAATCGCCGCCATCACCAGGGTTAAAAACATAGCGTATTTGTGGTACAGCACGCAGCTGATAGTGCTCAAGGCGTGTTCAATAAAAGGGTCTTTCTCAAGGTCCTCCCACAGGTAAAGTCGGCGTTTCTGGGGAATGGGAAGGAAGTACGACGCAATACCAGTGTATATCTGGGTCATAGCCGATCCTATAGTCTTTGTCATCTCGGCCCTGAGTCTAGCCTCGTATCTAGCGTACAGCTTATCAATTTCTTCGGCTGACATTTTGTGAATTTTATCGGGAGTGTAGTTCCCAAAGTAATGTTTGGCTTTGCCACCAACAGCCAGCGCCACCAGTCTCTCTCGCTTATCATCGTCCCCTCGCTTATCAACGTCCCCTCCAACAGTTGTTCTAGCAATTCATCACACTCCATCTTATAATGTAACGAGTAAGTTTTAGTTTTTCACCCAAGGTCTTTCCGTGTACGCTCTATTCATGTGCAGAGTAGGGCACATGATAACGATGTTATCGAACACATCCCGTTAGTACCCCTCCAACATATCCAGCACAAAAACGGTCTTCCCACAGCCCGTCTGCCCGCACACTATGGCGCATTGGGGGTCGCGGGGCAAATCAATAGATGGCTTGCCGCCATCAGTAGATGGCTTGCACGAATCTCCCATTGTCTATATTAAGTTGCGCGTCCAAAATAACGTACAGATATAATTTCAACTTGCCCGCGGGTTGAACCTTCTTGGTAATCTGGATTGTTATCCCCTCGCTGCTGTTGTCGATGCGGCGACCACTACCGTGCAGTTTATCGTCATCCTTGGATCGCATGTCCAACCATAGCGCGTACTTGGTGGTCAGGTATTCACCGATCTGCACGGAGGATAGGTCCAGGTCTTTGGTTATGTGTGGGTGTTGTTTGATAGCCGGTAGATTTTTTATCTCATCCCACTGCTGGTATGCCCTCATACCATGACTGAACAACTGGTTGGGCACGCCCTCGATGGTCACTTCCACCTTTTCAATCTCGGGGTTGAAAAACTTCTCGCTGTCCCTTCGGAACGGCTTGTTATCCTCCACGGGGACGACCAGGATATCTTTCATCGATCGCGCCGGCACGTTCAGGTTGATATTCCACACAGTGTCGCTCTTATCCCGCACGACCGATCTATGCCGCAGGACCCTATCGTACAGGATGGCCACCTTCCCCGAGTACTGGTTTCGAACCTGCCTGGCCAGCTCCGGGCTAGTGACCATGTCGAACTCCAGAGAGATGTTGTCGATGGTGTATCTGGCCTCATCACCGTTCGGCGTACGCACGACTTTGCTGTAGTCGTTAAACGTGAGCTCGTATTCAAGCCTATCACCCAGCGCAGCCTGGTAAAACGGTGCGTGTCCTGTGAGCAACTCGAAGTCCAGCGGCACGCAGAACCTGTTCCTGTACGCTTGGGCGATGGCCTTTTCACCATCCGAGATCTTGTCTAGCTGGTCTGCCGTGAAGCCATACCCCATGTGCAACCGGGTCGATTTGCTGATGCCCTGGTACACGTCATTGACGCGTTCTCCCTCGCTTTTCCAGAGGTCCCCGTAGCAGTGAAAGACGTCACTGTCGTCGATGCTCAACACCTCATTACCGCTGATCTTGATGGTGGTTTTTTTATGATGGCTTGGCCTACATCCGCACTAGCTCGCGTTTGTCGTTGTCGGGGGTCAACGTGAGGTTGAATGTCAGTCGAACCGTGCCTGGTACGATAAGGTCATTCTCGCCCAGGTTTGGGAATCTAACCAGCAGCGTTTGATTCTGGTCTATCTTGCTGGGATTGTTGGTGATGGTCACCGACTGACGCACGGCTCTGACGCCTAGAGGCTCTCTTGATCTTCGGAAAGGATCTAGTTTCCTGCCATACATTGTTATATAGATAAAATATAAAAGTTTAATATAAATAATGGCTGAAGGCAGTCATGAGTACATCTCGATGGATGATATGTGGGATGATAGTGTGTGGGAGGATGACACCACATTCACGAACAACCCCTTAAGTGCTGAACTTGTACAGCCGGCCGTCGATGATTATTATGACGCAGTTGAAAAGAGAGACAACATCAAGCCGTTGGCACGAGACTATGCCAAGTTTACCATCGATTAGAAGGACATGTTGCGATTGAAGGCTCACCCAGGGGTCGGTATCATGAGAAAAGACGGGAAAGGACCGTATGCTTTGTCAACACTCACAAGTCGCCCTGGTGGGAGTCAACTGCTCCGTGATGAACTAGGCTTCATAGATTATGGTGGTACACGGCCTAAGCTTCCCCCGAAGGTCGTCCAAGATCTGCAAGCAGCCAGGGCCGAACTCAGCGGTGAAGGTGATACAGACAGTCTCGAAAAACTGTTGGCCATGTACCATGGCCAACCCATGCCGGGTCTCGAATTTACCCTGAGGGAACTGCGAGGCCTAGGTGAAGCCTTGAAAGGTGTACGCGGAGAACTCGTGAACAACATGGGGAAACTGAATGAAGTCGACGAGCACATCGCTTGCGAGAAAATAAAACTCACTGAAACGGAGGATGATGATATGAAACGTCGTATCGAGGAGAGAATAAAAAACTTGGAAGACGAGAGACGGACTCGGTTCGAATCCGTTTCCTCGAACCGGGAAGCCCTCCGATCACAGATCAGTCGTGTACGGGAAACCATCGATCGAGTCCTAAACGAGGACACCCCGTTGGCCAACAGGATCCGAATCCTCTTCCGAGAGCAAGGGATTACTATCGCCAGCATTCTGACTGCATTGGGCTTCATCAAATCAACCCTGGTGGTGTCATTGACGCCTGCCGACGGCAGTGGTACACCAAGTGGGGGTACCCCCACTGGTGGCGTCAGAGACTGGATAAAAAAACACCTGAAATCCCTCGGGGAGGCCCTGGCTAAACTGACTGGTAATGCCGCCGAAGCCCTGCCCGGCATCCTGGGTAGCATCGTCTCGTGGCTGCTGAGCGCTCTGGCTAAAACTGCCAAGTGGCTCGGTAAATATCCTGTGGGCAGCCATCGTCGCTGTGGTGGGTCTGGTGTACGTAGCGGCTAAGGAATTTTTAACCAAATGAGTCCCACCTCGACCGCGACCCCGCCAACCACCAGCGCTGTTTTAAGGTCGATGTGCTGCTGATTGGATTGTAGGGGTTGGGGCTGTGGGGGTGTTGGTTGAACCCTAGGCTCTGGGGGTGGTACGACTATACCCATCGCACCAGTATGTGTGGGTGGCGGGACATGGGGGGTGTTAACATCGGGTTTGACGCCCAACTTTTGGTCTGCCGTGGCTATGACTATTTCGTTGTTGTAACCCACCACTTTTTTTACTCTCAGTTGCATATCGCTCTGAGCCATATACAGTCCCACGTCGAAGACGTAGTCGACTTTCGACCGGGCGTATTCCAACACGTCTTGGTAGCTTTTGATGGCACTCGGGAGATCAACTGGAGCATTGATAGCATCCTCAACGTTAACAACGAAATTGTTTCTGAGCGTCGTAAGCAGTCCCCTTACTGAGGATGTTGGAACGCGTTTGCGTCTGCGCACCCCACAGCGTCTACACGTACGTTCGAATCGAGTCGTTCAATCTGGTAACACCGGCACGAGTAAACCCTTTCGACATGTCCAGCATGAACATTTTCCACCCGTCCACGGTTGACTGCTCCACTTTCTGGACGGTGAAAGCAACACCACCTTTAAAGTTCATACGATCATCTCACCATTCATTACTCGACAAAGCAAAGTCCTGGCGTAGTATATCTCGTTTCAGTAAATCATCACTGACTTCTTTCACGGGTTGTCCCCCATTATATGGAATACCCAACCGTGGTTCGGCCTCGGCAAAGGCCAATCCGTCTTCGGGTTTAGTTCGAATTCGTTGCAAATACGTTCGTAGGCCCATCTATCGTACTGGTTGTTTACTGCGCCCCACGCCTTGTCCTGTGGGAGCAGGGCGATGATCTCTTTGAGGATACGCCCTACCTGGTAATACACGTGAAACATGAACACAGACTGACTCAGCGGTCCACGCCGAGTGTCGGTCAATGCCACACCACACCCCGTTGTAGCGCACCACACGGCGAAGTTGAGTTGATTCTGCCAGAACTGCATCTAGTTGTTGAACCAAGCGTGGACTGCCTTGACGTTAGTCAGTGAAAGCTTATACCGGTCGAACACATCTATAACTGGGCGCTGAAATACATCCCAGCAGCGACCACAATCTTCATGTGTGGGAAATCTATGTCCAGTTTAGGGTAAAACACTCCCCGGGGAGTACATTTTTAAAGTATTATATAATGAGTATATATACTCTAACATGTACATAACACTTCTAGGAATAACAAGCGGCGAGGCCGTTCAGCTGATGCACGCGATCGATAACACGTCGGCTCAACCCGAAGTCGCACTCTGCGATATCACCTACTTACCCCGATGGACTAACATCAACGTTAACAACAACAAGCTGTTCGTCAGTGGCGCCCGCAACCAGATAACTGACGGCTACTACAGCGTGTGCTCGCTAAGCGATGAGGTCTTCAAGCCCCTGGGAGCCGAACTCAAGATGAACGACTCAAACGGCACAGCGGTGTTAATCAACAACGGAAGAAACTCGTTGACGCTCAGCCGATCATTGGCGAGGACACTCGGTATGCCGTCTGATGAGATAAAACCAACAACTACCGTCACAGGCACGAAGTTACCCAACCTAGTACCATACCGAGAGCTGTGCATTCATCTCGGTCAGCTGAGCACAACGGACAACATTCAAGGGGGGCCACCCTTCCACGATACTGAGAGCCGTACCGGTGAAAACGGAGAAATACAACGACGGTAGAACTCAGTCGTTTTCACTGCGTCAGTATAGGAGGTTAACCCGGGGCAACATCCCTGAGCTGATAATATCGATGTCAGATATAAAGCATAATCCTGTGAATATAGGATACCTCACCATAACGCTGCACATAAAATGACTAGCGCACAAGGCCCCGGAATGAAGTTGAAAAATTGCATCAATGTGGGGATCTCCAACCTCGAGGACACACGCGGATTCGACGACCCCGGAGTAGATGGTAAATTGTACGCCTTGCAACTGAAAAACAACATTTACAAAGCGTTGAAGTCCCCTCCGGTGGAACCCTAGGTGATATAGTAGATACCTCAAGAGCGGTCGTCAACACTCGGTACGCCCTAGTCAGAACCGGTGATGATAAATGGATGGTATACCCATAGTTCGGGGGCAAACTGTTTGACATAGAAGATATTGAGAGCACTACCGTCGCCCGAAACAAGCCATATACGCTCGTCTTCACCGACGATGACAAGTGGGTGTTGTTACCCGCTAAAGTCGACTGGTTTCTCAATATTAGGCTCGGCTCCCCCTACGTGTTCACGGAGAACAAAGACAACTACCTAAACAAAGTCGTGAACAACGGAACCCTGCTCGTCCTGGCTCAAAGACGTAGCGTAGTCATCAGCCCAGCCGCCAGTATGGCAGCCCGCATACTATCGAGTAAACCGGGAGTGCAAAACGTGACATTGCAGCTGGTGTCTGAATTCGAAGGCGTGGTCAACATCCTGGAGAGTCTACCGTGGAACTCCACTCTGGTCATCAAAGTCTACCTAGGGGAACCATCGCAGGATGAAGCCGAAATCGTGAAGGGGGGCAAACTCGGGTGGGCGAAACGGCCCCAGTATCAGATTTGCACTGTTTGCGTGCGGGTGGGTGCCGACTCCCACACCAGTCTGCAGGGGGTCACCGTGACCATGGAAGACACGATATCACTCACCAAGATCTTCCTACCCAACAACATACACTTCATGGGGTTGAAGTGCGCCCCTGAGAAATTATCAGAAAAACATTTAGAAACTATCTCATAATAGTAATATATCAATGTCCAATCATCGCCCCAACGCCACACTTAACGATCTAGGGGACACGGAGGGATTCGATCAGCCTGGTGAGGAAGGTGGCTCATACGTCCTACACTTGAAAGACAACGTGTATAGGCGGGCGGCAATGGCCGATCATCTACCCAAAATTCCACTCAGGGGTCTAGGAGACACGGAGGGATTCGATCAACCTGGCATGGACGGCACCTCGTACGTCCTACACTTGAAAGACAACGTGTATAGGCGGGCGGCAATGGTCGATCATCTACCCAAAATCACACTCGGGGGTCTAGGAGGCATAGAGGGATTCGATCAGCCTGGCGAGGAAGACACCTCGTACGTCCTACACTTGAAGGACAACGTGTATAGGCGGGCGGCAATGGTCGATCATCTACCCAAAATCACACTCGGGGGTCTAGGAGGCAAAGAGGGATTCGATCAGCCTGGCGAGGAAGACACCTCGTACGTCCTACACTTAAGAAACAACGTGTACGTGCGGCAGCCTCTGGCAGACGTCCTTAGAGAGCCCAAATGGTTGATCAACATGACCCTCACCGCACCTTATATCTCGTTAAACAAAGTTGGGCATATCTCCGAAATTAGGAACAACGGTATCTTGCCTGGGGCTTTCATTCCGGGGCCAGGTATACTTCCTCGGCTAACACCAGATTACACGAGCAACCTGTTAGAGTCGCCCTTGAAGTGGGAGTTAAGGTTTGACGTCATCGATTCCCAATCAAGGTTTATGACCGTGAAACAAGGCTCCACACTCATCATAGAATTCTATTTCAGAATACAGGCACACCAACCTGAAAGAATAGAACACCAATTTTTACCTGCAGTGACAATATTCTGGCATTCCCTGGGCATAGGCCCTTCCAATTTAGACATACAACGCCACCGTGGCGTCATACAACCGGACCCCCTAAAGGGCCATATAGACTCTCCATACTCCAGGGGGGTTCGTATGGCCCCAGTGTTACCTATTAGCCTCTCACCTATTTCCCTGCACGAGGATCTAGGTCTTATAAGCCTCAAGTACATTGATCGGCTATTAACTGAAGCCCAATTAAAAAATATCCCATAAGATATATTATATGCACACAGAATGGGGTTGTACCCAGTCGTAGAGGAAGTAGAGAAGTCACTGGAAACCGTAGACGGGTTCTGCTTGAGACAGTTATGTGATGTAAAATGACAACTAGAAAGCACTATATAAGAAGTACCATAGAGTTTTCAATATCGTGGACGGGACTGATACTGCCCTTATGGCAACCAGCATGGGACTAGGGGCGGCAGGTGTTGGGTTGTTAGCCACCATCGTTGCTGCACCTATAGTGCTAGGCATTGAAATAACAGCTGGGGTGGTAGGGGTGGCAGGGTTGGTGTTTAAGTTTGTATCCCGCAGATTGCATCACAAGGCATTGAAACACAACGAGATCAGGGTTCTGGCCGAAGCAAAGCTGAACACAGTAAGTGAGCGTATTTCCACGGCACTCACTGACAGTAAGATCTGAGAGGAGGAATTTCGTTCAATCCTCTCTGAACTCGACAAGTACCGTAAGATGAAACAAGAAATCCGGTCCAAGTCTCGTAAGTCTGCTATCAGTGAAGACGAGAAAAAAAATACATAGAACAGGGGATACAAAAAGCCCAGCAAGCCTTTATTACGAACACAAAAGAGATCATAGGCGATTCACATTAAACTGTTTCATAGAGGTCAACGCGACATAGCGGCACAAGAGTGTCACACATGGCCGGGAAGTTAACTGGGGACTCAAAAGTAGTAGACAATGGCGGGTGAGATCTAAGGGCCTGACAAAACTTTATTTGTGAAATAAAGCTTTGCAGAGGCTTTTGTTGGACTTGATCTCGTACCGCTATTACTCCTACTACTTGGAGTGCTTCATTACTTATGAACAAAAGGTGCATGCACAGTGAGGAGACACTAGCAGCAGTGGACGTGTCGATTGAAGCGATTCCATGCTCGGTCAAACTGGCTGCCCGGGCACAGTTGATTGAAGTATTTCAAATACCCCTTATATGTCATTAATTATATGAGGCATCTGACTCTAAACGTTAATGAGTGTCGGCTCTGCCCCACGACGAAGCATATGTGATACATGTGGTCTCACCTCAGGCAAGTGAGCTTGTTCAAAATTGCCGCTGTTCACCCAGAGGAAAATGGGTACCAGGTGGGACAAAGGCACGTGGCAATAACTTTCTAGTGTAAATGGTGGGGGCTACAGGCAGGGTATCACATGGTTACCATGTTGTCCGAAATCTGTTTCGTGGGATAATTCTCTGGTTGTTCTCTAGCGTTGTGGTGTTACACTTAGTGACTAAGTGAGTTTAGTTTTACGTGGCACACAGCAATATTCCAGCTATATGGCGACGGTCTGTAAATAATCGAGTTTGGACCAGACAATCCCGTGATCAACAGCATGAGCATCGATCTGCGTAATGGGGAACCAATGACAAGTGTCAACCAAATCAGCGAGCCTGACAACACTATCCCGTTAGTTGCCTCTTAAGACAAGCATGGTTTACTGAAGGCAAATTCTAACCCGGATCGTCAGGGGCCTACACTTAGTGACTTACTGAATTTCGTCAACGCCAGCAATATTCCATCAAAATCTCTGTAGAATGGAAACAGGTCATTCTTTTCTTTCCCCAGCAAACAAACAACAAACACCATCGGGTAAAGGTCTCAGACATGAACATCACCTAGCTCCATGTAGTACTCTGTTACGACCACCACTGTGAGGCTGAGCATGGAGTGAGTGAGTGAGTGAGTTTGAGTGAGTGAGTGAGTGAGTGAGTGAGCCACTTGAGCAATACCCAAGCAAAATCACGTCGGAGGCACCAGATATGCTATGGGGAACATGTGGTGTGGTGGAGTTAGAGGAAGACACGGTCGGTCTGCCGCAATTGACGACCGCTACCTACCTTCCTCACACCCAAGTGACAGTTTATTCGCCATGATGTCATGTTCACGGGCTGTTCTTGGATGTGTCATCAGTCGCCGACTTCGAGAATATGGTATCAGAACCTAATGACGTTAACAAATTAACATTTTCATTCGCGTAAACGTTTGGCAGTCCAACTGAATGTTGCAACTGCTTAATTTCTGATGAGATCATAATCTGTTTGTTCAGAGCGGACGACAAAACACGGTTTGCTATTAATATTAACCAACCGGTATTTAATATATACCTGTTAATGAGAGACACTAAAATCGCTAGCCTATCAGAGAATTTATCTTAAATCTAGTGAATAACCATAAAAACATATTACTCTAAAAAAACAATACAATATTCAAACGGCCTTTAGATCACAAACAACTGAAACTAAATCACCATCCTAGAGACCATGTGAGAGAAGAAATGACTCCTTGTAATGACTCATGAAGGAGACTGTAGGGGACTCAATGTATTCGTACTCTTTGCAAATGATGGAAATTGAACCCGGGTCCTTTACTCCACGACTAAAACTTACAACCCCCTCGAACCTTCCCCCCTATACGAGAATATAACTATGGTTATTTGGAGCTAGAGCTATAATATGCATTACTTTAAGCAACCTAAGGCTATATGTATAGCCCCCCACTTACTTAACACAAAGATGTCAATATCACAAACAACTAGACAGTTAACCAAGTACCGCCATGTGTATTACAGCATATCTTGGTTCTATATATTTTGGGGAGAAAAAGTAAAACAAACATAAAAAGGCGTGAAAGAATATCAAGGAATTTAATGCAGAGTCTAGCATGCTACAAATTAACATATATGTATAAATATCTACTATACAAAATAACAATGTGGTAAAAAAACAGTAAACAAGTGAAACAATGTATAACCTACTATTATGCTTTTTCCTAGTCTAGACCGCCGCCATGTAGCTGGAATATTGCTGAGTGCGGCGTAAAACTAAGCTCACTCACTCACTCTTCCTAGTCTAAGCTTCTTCCACAAAGAATGTCAACATTTCCAAAGCTAACATTTATTACTGCCGTGTTTATAATGGTCGGGAAGGAGTGCTTTAACACTTTCACCCGCATTCAGTGAGTGAGTGAATTAACATTTAAAGTCACATCGGCAATATTTCAGCCATATCCTGACTACGAAAGCTCTCTATTAATATTAACCAGCCGGTATTTAATATATACCTGTTAATGAAAGACAGTAAAATCGCTAGCCTATCTGAGAATTTATCTTAAATCTAGTGAATAACCATAAAAACATACTACTCTAAAACAACAATACAATATTAAAACGGCCTTTAGATCGCAAACAACTGAAACTAAATCACCATACTAGAGACCATGGCGACTAACAGTACTTTTTGTTCCTAGACTCTAGCTGGATTTACACCATCCCTTCAACCATGGCGATTACAGACAAAGCTGGACACGAATTAAAATGGCAGACAATCTACGATTAAAAACACGGTAACCTTACATTTGCAATGAAAGACGTGTTCTTAAATATCCCCCTCAGGAGGAAAATAATTTTACAAAAAATTAACCCCCTTTGAGGATACAGCCACTAACAATTTAGTTGCTAATTTAATCTACCAATTCTGTAATCACAGATCTATTTACCGAATATAAAAACATATCCAAATTTTGTAATTATTCTATGTTTTTACAAAATCAATAATTAAATACAAATTCACTCTATTTGAAAGATCCCACATAGAGGAAGTATCCCTTGTAATAGTCGGTTTCACACGAAGGTTTCGTATCGCTTCAGTATTCCAGATGCTGGCCATGATCCAACACTTTTCTTTATACGTCCTGGTAAAGTTCATTATCCCGCCTTACATATGTCAGGACGTTTAAGCTGTTATATGTGACCCTAGTCAATTCCTGGCCTGAATTCCACGCTTTCTGTCCAACGTTGAACAATGTTTCTGATTCATCTCCATGTATACTTATGTCCGCAGCTGATATCAAAGGGGCTTATACCATGGATCTTTGTGTTAATTGTGTTTCATATAAATAGCGTCGTTGCTTCCATATTCAATTTGTAGAGAACACGTTGTGTGGCTCTCAGATTGTTGTTTGGAACAACAGGAACCAGAACAACAGAATGCATATAATGTAACATATACATGGCCTACAAATCTCTTTTCGTGTACAAATGTATCTATTTAGAAACTATTATAACATAGACAGAATATTATACATTTTGTGGAATCTAAATCAATATCAAAGAAAGAGTTCTCCAATTGTGAATCCTAAAGTTAAAATATGAAAACAAATGCCAGTTAATTTATATCAAATGTATCTGTTGAATAAAGAGACGATTCTATTATTTCGAGTACATCATGAAGATTCGAAATACAGACAGCCTTCAGGTCGGAGGGTGGGGGTGGGGGTGTTTGAGCAGGTCACAGCAGCTCGTTCTCGAATATAATGGCATCATAAAGTAGTCATATCTGCCGCATCCTGACGTGTGGTCAATACCATACCAACACTGAAGCACTCTGGCTTGGTGAGTTTCTTGATAGTGCAATCGCACCAGGCGGTGCTCTGGAGTGCCTGGTGAAAATGCATCATTTCACGTCCATTAAATAGCTCGAGCACTGCTGAGTGTGTCACTGAACATCACACACAGACACACACACGCACACAGTGCCCGCGTATGAACTAGTACCGATAATGGTAAATTTGCAAGGCTCTGGTTCCATCATAACTCTTAGACTCTTGGAAATCCAATAACCTATCCATTTTAGCATTTAGTTCCTCGCTCTTTTTCACCTGTTGTCGGAGAATATGCTCAGCATTTCCTGGATTATCTGCTGTATTGCTTCGAACCTTCCTGTAAGACATCACAAATCTCTTTTCAGAGTCGCCACCAGCAGCTGATTGGATGCCTTCATCTGTATTTTCACCAATTGATTCTTTAGGATCAACCCCAAGCCTTGGGAATCTGAAACATTTTGGCAGTTTTGAGTTCAGTTTAGAATACCAACCTTCAATAAAGATGATGACTGATAGATTTTGTAAACGCCAAACCATTTCATTGTTTGTTTGTGGGTCGTGAAATCGATTAGTCAATACGCCTATAAGGGCATTGATCATCAGCAGAAAGATGATCAGTATAAACAGAGCAAAGAGAAATAATATTATCCCATCTTCACGGGATTTCAGCAGCTGATCAATTTCTGTTAATCCAACCATCAGTTTACCCATGGTAAGCAATGACATACCGTATTGTGAAAAGTCATCTACAACAGTAGCATTTGCTTCATTGTGTAGAAACGATGCATGCATGCAAGCCGTGAAAACAAACACCTGCATCAGGATTAAGACGGCAAACGGCACCACAGCTGTAAACAAAGCCTCATTTACAAGTACAATATACACACTGAAACATTTGATTAATCGCAGGAAGAACAATATTGGCCATGTACCTACAATTATAGCCCACACAAGAAACGTGGTTTTGTAGTCAACAAAAAGTGAATTAGGTATCCTGTAAAATATTGAATCAGCAAATAAAAAAATAGCAAACAGGACAAAGGTAACCCTATACACAACATTGTGGTGCACCGCTGTCCATGCAAATGGTTGCTTCGCAAAACAAAATCGAAGTGGGAATTCTTGTACAAAATACAAAATAGAACATACGAAAGTAAGAATGTTACAGAATTCAAGAAATCCACTTGGCCAGTGTATTCCCTCAGTAACACCAGCTCTGGCAACAACATACACACACAGCAAGCAAATCAGAGAGACGTGGAACATACCCAGAAACAGTAAGGGATTACCAGTATGCATCCATTTTACGACGAATCATTTCTTCAAAACGTCTCCACGAACCAGTTCAGTTGCCACTGGTAGTCTCTGACAACAGAGTAGCTCAGCAACAGAATTGTTACCAAAGGAACCGTTATCAACTTTGCGTTGATCTCTTTCCTTCTTACGTTTATCGACATTTGACGCAGCATCTGTGGAGACAGGGCAGTGTTTGTTTATCCCCTGCCTCGTCTGTTTTACCTTTTTATCGCCAGTTCCGTTTTGTCCGTCGGTGGTGGAGGCTTCTGAGCTTCAATCAATGCAATTTTGTCCGTTTCAGTCACATCAAAGCGTCGTATCTCGTAGAGTTCATCGTGGGGATATTCAATGAGATAGACTCCTTTAACTTTGAAGAAGTAGGCAAACAGTTTAATGTGACCGCTTTCAGTTGCAAGCTGAAGTGCTGTCATGTGATCGTTGTTTTGTGTGAAAAATACCTTTCTTTTGTAGTCAATAGCATCTTCTCTAGCCTTCTCTGCTCTTTCTTTCATTAATAACTCCAAATCTGACATCATGTCTACTGCGTTTCCTCACACGCAGGAAAGCACTTTACAAATCGCATGATGCTGTGGAGAACTGTATCTTCTCTGTGGTTCTGCTCGTTAAAAACATCCGCTTTTTCCGCAAGTAATTTCATGATTTTCACAAATCCATTCTCTTGGTCCATGTATGTATCATATTTGTTTGGGTCATTCAGGTAGCACAAGACAGCCGTGTGGAACGGTAACTGCCCCATGAATACAGTTCCGTTCATTCGTTTACCAATCCAGCCACATTGCTCCTTTGAAACCTTTTCCAGCATGAGTTTAACCAAGAGATCATTACCCTGGGCAACTGCAATGAGGAAGGGTGTCAGTCCTTTGTAAGTGTCGATCCTATCGGGCCAAGCACCAATGTCGGTGTTGATAAGATCCTGGGTATCTTTCAAAATTGCTGTAGCTGTTTCTGTTTTATTAGCACATACTGCTAAATGTAGAACTGTGTGGCCCCAGAGTTCTTCAAAGTCTTCTCCCTCATGCTTATCAGCATATTCCTTAGACCCTTCCCTATCTTCTTCCTTTCGACTGTATCGGTAATATTTCATCGCGCCTTTCGTGTCTTTCAGCTCGATTTTGTAATAATTAAGACAGTCGGTATCTGGTCACTCTCCGAGACACAATCTTCTCCACAAAACATTCAAAGACTTGCCAGTCTGAAAAACCATTAAACATGCATTGGGTGAAGGAACAAAAATTAGCATATGTCTCAAAACAGTTTTTGCTGAATGAACGTTGAAATGAGCACTGAAATATCCACACAGCATTCGACAACACCCTGTACATTATGCGATACCTGAATCTGCCTTTTCTTACTTGGTGTGTGAAAACAGCACTTTACCCACCGTTCAACACTAATTAGAGTGTATATACTACAGAGAGTGTATGTTATTATCCACGTTTTAAGTGTTTTTGGATTTTGTTACGTGTTGATTTCTAAGTTGAAAGTAAACGTTAAACCTGAAATCAGGCCGTAAAAGAACTGAAGGGTGAAACAAAGCAATAATTCCTAAACAATTGTATTCTAAAATTCACAATGTTTATAAATAAACACAAATCATTACATAGGCATTATATTGGCGTACAATTTCAAAGATAATGATGGTAATTTTCACCTCACTATAACAACGGTCATGTTTCCAACATAGGCCCAGGGTACAAATGATTTCCACATTGGTCCTCTTGCAAATTGAGATGTAAAGTGAAATGGGGGCAGGAGTTAGCCCCCTCACGGTCCTATGTCATAATATAGTGGAAAAGTCCATATGGTTTTAGTGCCCTGTAGTACCTTCCAGAACTCTTGTATTAATATTTCGTTATTGAAATACATAAATTCGGCAGCCACATGACCTCCTCAAAAAACATACTCATAGGTTATTGGTTTAGAATCTGGGTTAGAATTGATCTTTAGCAAAGCATGTTTGTCGTAACAGGCGACTAATATGATCGGGTGGTCAGGCTCGCTGACTTGGTTGACACATGTCGTTGTATCCCAATTGTGAAGAACGAGGCTCATAATGTTTATCACTGGAATGTCCACACTTTATTATTTCCAGACCGCCGCAATATAGTTGGAACATTGCTGATTGCGACATTTAACAACAAACAAACAAACACCATACTTACCAGAAAGAACTTCTTGCATTTGCTTCCAAGTCAGTTGCTTGTTGAAACCCTTGTCTTCAGAATCCTGCATCGACATGCATCAATATTAACACACGTTTTATACAAAAATATGGAAGTAAGTTAATTCTCAGCATCTAACACGAAATTTCACGTTTTAATATTGTAATATCAGTGTCAGGAAACATGAGAGGGTGCTTCCAGTGAATATCTTCCTAGTAAATCATGTCTTTACGTTCCATTTGAGAAACGACGTAGATAAGGCATCATGTCATTTCGGTGATGATATGTAGAGGCTGGGGGTTTCTAAAATATTGATTTTCGGTTCAAGACATACGATTTTTAATATGCATGAACGAATGGAAGAATGCTGAACGAAAAGTTCAGATAGCACACAATTTCATTAAAATCTCGAACATACGCCGAGGCATGCTCTAAAGGGATGTAAGTAAAACAATTTTCTGTCACAGTAAGTGAGTAAGCTCTTACCTCTGGGCTTTGTTTGGTCCCGTCTATTTTTCCAGACAGCATTGCGAGATACCCTTTCTGCTCGGTGTTCACAACAATTCCCTTCACCAGTTCAGCGGACGGATCAGTTATGGCCCTGAGGCATTTCCTTTCGAGATCATTGATGACCTTTTTCATTTCCTCTTTCTCTTTGGCATAATTTTTCTCTTCCTCTTTCCCTTTGGCATTCTTTTTCTCCTTTTCTCTTTGGCATTCTTTTTCTCCTTTTCTTTCTCTTTCTCTTTCTCTTTGGCATTGATGAATTCTTCTATTAGGTTGTTTATCCTGATGATAGCTGGGTATACTAAAATCAAACAAATTTCAATAGTTTAGTTGATCACACATATTGATTTAAGACGAGTACATTATAAACTCCCTAAAATGCAAACAAAACGGTGAACACGACATTATTTGCATATCCTTTCTATAAAGTATGGAAGCG
The DNA here is from genome assembly GCF_003918875.1 of Haliotis rubra. Classification (NCBI taxonomy): domain Eukaryota; kingdom Metazoa; phylum Mollusca; class Gastropoda; order Lepetellida; family Haliotidae; genus Haliotis; species Haliotis rubra. The sequence continues at coordinate 54,534 of NW_025765217.1, read as the reverse complement.
TTTTAAACATCTGGCAGTGCAATGGGTTATTACATACTGTTGAAGTGTCTCTAAACGTTTATGTGATTCTGCGTTTAAGGAATAATTATGCTGGTATGTTACCCACTGAGATATCATGCTGTTGTTGTCGACCGCCAGAGCATCTGCCCGGAGAGCGGAAGGTCGCAGGTTCGATCCCCGACCGTGTCATACCAAAAGACGTTAAAATATGGTACTTGTTGGTCCCTGCCTGGCGCTCGGCATTAATGGGTACAACAAGGAGTGGTCGGCTCGGAGTCAGTATAATGTGTCTGAGTGGGGTATTCATGCTTCACTGCGGCATGGTATTTCAGTGGGCTAGCACTATAAAACCAACTTCAGTCTGGGCTAGTACAAGCAGCCGCACATACGCATACACACGTATGCACGTCGTCATTTCAGCGAAATATTCTCAAGCACGACGTGAAAGCCAATTTCACCTCACCTCACCTCACCTCACCTCACCTCACCTCATGCTGTTGTTATCCTTGGATACATTAGTCTCCCAGACTAGCCACAAAGAGTAGTAATGCAGACCTTCGGGCAGGTCAACAGCACCGGGGTAACGATCCACATCGATCCCTACGACATTCGTAAGCCTTTCCATAAACTATTCGCTTTGTGGATCTGGACCCAAGTCTGTTAACGGAATTTGGTCTGACATGGTCAGGGACCGTTCCACCGAGTTTTCGCTTTCCGGGCAGTCTTCTAACCTCGTATTGGTATAGCCTAAGATCTCTGTCTGCCTGTCTGTCTGTATGTCTGCCTGCCTCTCTCTCTCTCTCTCTCTCTCTCTCTCTCTCTCTCTCTCTCTCTCTCTCTCTCTCTCTCTCTCTCTCTCTCTCTCTCTCTCTCTCTCTCTCTCTCTCTCTCTCTCTCTCTCTCTCTCTCTCTCTCTCTCTCTCTCTCTCTCTCTCTCTCTCTCTCTCTCTCTCTCTCTTGAGTGTCTTAAATTCAGTGACGTTAAGATACCTACATGTAAACATAATGCGGTGGACATCTTGTCGTTTCAGAAGATTTTCAAATCCAGGACTTGAGGATGCATTTCTGTTTCTGTTTCTGTTAATTTGAAAAACATCAGCATAATACGGATTAATTTGACCATAATAAAGCGGTACAATGTAATTATGAAAAAAACACAAAACGAATAACTACACGAACGAAATGTTGCATTATTAGATAGTATTACCATACAGAAATAATTGACGATCCCGAGAAATTGCTCCGAATCACGTCTTAAAATGGCCAGAAACCATTGCCCTCTGAGAAGTCCTGGGAACTCTTTTGATCGTCTTGGTGAGATTTCACCATAAGGAATGCTTGCATTCTGAACCTCGCAGAGTGTCGTCATACGTTAATAAATCGAATACACATGACGACCTCATCAACAACAGTAGATCAGCGTCAGGGACTGGCCGTAATGGCGGCCAACCCGTGACAACCTCGGGTCGAGATATATGCACGTGAACAACATTTCTTAGAGGTACCAGAAACCGCCACAGTCAATAGGTCACACCAGATCTGAACCAGACAACCCTGTGATTGACATCGATCTACGCGATTAGCATACAATGACATGCGAGATTCACCACCCGATCCCTCTTATGACAAGCTTGGAATCAGGCTTAGAAGAGCGATTCTAACCTATTCCTTCAGGCTTTAACCATTTTGGAAGTTTGACGTTATCATACAGGCTGGAATAACGGCTACAGGAAGGTCCGAGAGGTATATTGAACGTCAGACATGAAGTAGGGCTTTCACCGTCCTGGTGCCATAGATATGGTCCTGATAAACCAGGAATCAATACATTGACTGGAGATTCGAACCCAGTACTCAAGAATTCAGGTGATAGTACATACACTCGAAAGTAGAAAATCAAAAAATGTTTAAGCCATACCTTATGTTCAATGTCTTCTTCAAACAGCTTTCGATAGCCCTCTAACTTCTCAAAGTCTGCTTCTCTACCTCTCGCTGGGTCATTTGGAAGAACTTGGGCATCTTGGAGCACTCTGCCCCAATGCTCCTTCAACGTCTGTGGATCTCTTCGCTGTATATCCCAAACGGCCTTGAATTCTGAAATTGCAACGTATTTGTATGGTTTTGTTATAAGCATATTTTGAGAACTTGTTTTTCTGTTTCTGTTGTTTTCACTGTTTTTTGTTGTTTGTTGTTTAGCGCCGCACTCAGCAATATCCCAGCTATATATCGGCGGCCTGTACATAATCAAGCCTAGACCAGATAATCAAGTGATCAGTAGCTTGAGCATCGATATACACAACAGAGGTACGATGACATGTGTCAATCAAGTCAGCAAGTCTGACCAGCCGATCCCGGTCGTCGCCTCTTACGACAAGCATTGGTTGTTGAAGACCAATTCTAAGCTACATTTTCATGGGTAAATAAATATAACTCTTCACGGGTATGATCACTGGTCTCGTCAATATTTTATATTGATTTATAAATAAATGCCTCTGATTAGCCTTGATCGTAAAATCAATTTGGTTCAGTAAAGATTTCTTATGTCAAGCCTATGAATTCTAACTGTTGTATATAGTTAACAAGGGCAATAATAAGAGCAATTAGTGAAGGAGTATGGTTTTCCGCCGCTTATATCAATATTCCAGCAATATTACGGCGGGGGACACTAGAAATGGGCTTCACACATTGTACCCATGTGGGGAATCAAACCCGGGTTTTCACCCAGGCGTGACGAGCGGACGCTTTCATCACATGGCTACACCAACGCCTTGAATACATGTAGAGATCACTGGCATGTTTTATGTGAACCCCACGAAAGTTTAAAACAGTAAATATGCAATGTAACTGACGAGGGCTGGCTATCGGTATAGTTAATAGAGATTAAAAATTGTAAACTTAATATCGATCATTATCGATAACTATCGGAGACGTAACTTCAAAAAAGAAATGTCCAAAATGTTTGAAAGACATGAATATACATGTATTTTACATCACTGATGAGAATTGACACGTTATGCATTCATTATTATCAAAACGGCGTCGTGAACAAAATTTGGAAGCAGACAATAAATTCAGTCCTAAATTTCTATATTGTGTGAAAGAATTCAACATTTTTTCTATCACAAAAGCTGATGTTAATGCGATATTATCGAAAACAATTTTCATATCGTTAATCAGTAACAATATCCAAATGACGATTTTTCCGATTATCGATCATTTTAGACAGCCCTACAGTTGACTAATTTATCCATGTACTGCCTCTTGATACAGATTCTTTCCATATGACATTCGCTGCAATTCTATCAAATAGGGGTCATACCCTTTACAAGATACATTCATAGGGTAAACTACAATTAATGTCAGGATTATATCGGGAGTCTGGCAAAACTAAAAAAACTCTATGTTTTTGTTCTACCCGCGTTTGCCAGGAACTTTCCTATCCATGTTCGGCATTTGCGCTCGAAATATGTAGCTACCGATTCCATGAGGGATCTTGTTGTTGCACATTCACTACATTTCCATGTGTTTACAATACTCATTTAGAACCGTTGTTCTGGTCTGAATAAATGTTTTAACCTATTGTATTCCTTCGGAGGCGATTTAAATGTGCATTTAAGCACATAACAACACTATTCGTGTTATAGGCAGTCCATAATAAGTACCATACCTTTGACAATGTCTTTTACTTCTCGACGTGTCAAGAATTTGCAACTGTTCCTGTTGCTCGTGTTCTAGAAGAAGGATTAAATACATTGTTTATAACATGCCAGTACAGGCTACTGTCATTTATATATAACTATACCGTTACCGTTATTTTGATGTTAGTACGACATACTCGGAGCTGCTGAACTCTGATAACTTTCAATCTAGGCTGTATCGCTCATATCGATGCGATTATCATTGTACTCGTTGTATGTATTTCTATCATGTTTATAACTTATAAAGGCGGGTGTGATGAAAACTATTACTTTAATATAACCTATCTCAAGATGTTCATTTTATCACTTACGCTACTGTATTTATCTTAAAAGATTCATATCATTTACAATGCAAATCAACTAGAAATGACAGATCGTTTGCGCCTTCTAAACAAAGGCTGCACCTTTTTGGTGCCTCGTTTCTCAAAAATCAACGTTGCGTAGCAACACTCCTCAGATTCGTCCATATCGTCCACAATGTATTCACTGATGTCCATTTCATCCTTTCTGAGATTTTCCAATAATTTCTTCGTCTGTGTGTCTTCTAATGTATCTATTTCCCTAAGTATATCCAGACCTGAAAAATGTTGAGAAATAGATATGTAGACCTTGTAGGGTAATGCGTTCCGATTCGAATCAATTTTATGAATTTCCAACACGATTCCAAGTTTGAAATGATCTCATCTATTAACAGCAATAAATTCCAACGCGATTTCCAAAGATTCAAATTATCTCATCTATTAAAAGTGATACTTTCCAACACGACTCCAAAGATTCAAATGATCTCATCTATTAATAGCGATACTTTCCAACACGATTCCAAAGATTCAAATAATCTCATCTATTAATAGCGAAACTTTCCAACATGATTCCAAAGATTTAAATGATCTCATCTTTTAATAGCGATACTTTCCAACACGATTCCAAAGATTCAAATAATCTCATCTATCAATAGCGATACTTACTCAATAGGACTTTCTGGATATCATCTTTCTCCATTCTGACATCGGTTCCTTTGTGTGCCTTCAAAACATCGCATTAGAAGATGTATCATAGTTTGTCACACAATTTTCATGAACATTACAAAAACACTAATTCTTCATTATCTCACATTTGTCACTACATTATCTAGATCATATGATCTTATATTTTTGCTTTAGGGCGATGTATGCGAGAATTTCGTAAAAAATAATGACACTGGGTCAGCGTATCCTGGCTTACCTAATGGAAGTGACTCAATATTTCGTTTAACACTATGTTTAAGGGAAACCAGTTCTTCGGGACTAGTTTATTGTGTCTCTGATATACGAGGGACAGTCAAAAAGTAGTCGGCCTGACCTAGTAAATGATACAAATGCAGCTGTTTTTATGTTTCATTTTTCTACATATTATCTGTCAACCTCAAGCAAATTGGTTTTGCTACGTTCCAGCCTTACGATCCCCATTTTGTGTTTGAAATTTTTATGTTCGGAACCCCCCCCCCCCCCAAGCGCAAAATCTGCAATAAATGCACCACAAATTTCAGGTAACAAAATATGCAAGAAACATTTTGTGTGTTTGAGTTAGGTGGACGTCCGCTAGAACCAAATATTAAAGTGCATAAAAAAGCAATTTGAAAGGACAATCGCTTCAATCGTGATTCCCCTTCATGTTTACTGAAACAGCTTGTTTTGGAGACACTACCCACCCCTTTTCAGACGACGAAATCATAAGGACATAACTTATTCTAATGTTTTAACTCTTTCACACATGATGCTAAAGGTTCAAAGTAAATACTGGAATGGTCACACAAGTGTCAACTCTCAGTATATTGTAAACAGGGCCAGCTTGAATACTTGGACACAATGTTTTTGAAAGACTAAATGGGGGCGTCCTTAAACGAAACAGCCCCCGACTAAATATGAATCAAGCAATCCAAAGCTTTGACTCTTGATTATGACGGGAAGTCATCCAATACTATACTAACATATTTTATATGACATTATCTGAGGGCATACCATTATCCAAGAGGTACTAAATGACGGATCGTTTTTCATTTTCTGCATCTTTTCTGGAATATTATACCCAAATGTGTTGTGATGACTAATATCTCGTTAATCACATTACCTACATGTTTGAAATTTTTCATACGGCTTTGCTAATGATTCCTACACACTAAAATGGAAGCTTTTCAAACATTGGACATCGAGAAAATAGTTAGGCCGACTACTGTTTGACCGACCCTCGTAGCTGTTCGGTGCTTGATTTTACGATAGCTCAAACAGACCGAGTGTTGTTTTCGCCGTATACGACAATATTTCAGCAATGGACGGCGGCCCTTAGGTAACCAGACAAACCAGTGGTGGGCATTATGAACAACAACTCATGCCACAACAACAACTTGGAGCTCGATAGCATGCAATCAGACATATAACCGAGTCTTACCACCATATGGTCGCCATTTATAATAAGCCCAGGTTGTCCAGAGTCAACTCATCGGAACTCCCAATGGCTGAGGTTTCATTGCCACACCATTAGTAAATAGGTATTTACCTTATCTGTGTAAGCCTCGTACAGTAGTATCTGATATTCTCTTTCCCTTTCTGCTCTCTCCTCTAAAGGTGAAGGCAATTCAAGCTCGGCATGACGGGCTTGTAAGGCAGCCATGAGCCGCTTCGTATTCTGTTTTGATATAACTTGATTGATTCTCACGATAGCATCATGATCTGCAATATAAGTTATATTCGAATACACATAGCCTATAACACGTATTCAACAACGCTGAAATGATTAAGCTTTAACAGTTGAACAATTGACTTGAATTTGCATGTGTTTGTGATGGGTATCATTCGTGGTATTATTGATGGGATCCCTGTTATCACACTATTTGCTCAATATACAATCGATATCGTTCTATCAAAAAGTTTTCAGTGGAGATTGTATATGACATCGGACAGTTTTTCTCACTTTTATTTCTATTTACACCAAATCAGAATGGCCACCAACAAATACATGATCACAAAGCTGCATTATCATCACCCTTGTCAGCGAATCATTGTAAAGTCTAATTGTACCTGATAGTCTGGTTATTTTACTGTCCTTTGTCTAGAGGGATATTTTCTAACTAAGTTTGTTTTTATTTATATACAAGTCTCGTATTCACGATTTGGCTGAAATATCTCCGATGTGAATTTTTACTCATTCAACCACTCACTCACTCTTATTGTACCTGGCATGGCGTCCAAGAGACCAATATGTTTATTACTTTGCTAAAATACACTCCATCTTGCATCTAGCATATGCAAACAGATGTTACAGATGGTCGTGGGTACTTCTAATGGGTTTATAATTCATCTAAAGAGGTAAACAGTATGATAAACATTCAAAAACATACGTGCGGTTATCCTATGGATTTCTTTCAGACACTCTTCTATGTCTTCGTCAGTTACGTTTTCTTTTCTTGCTACCCTCACATACAGGTCTTTCTGACTGCCACCTTCCTAGAGAACAAAATATGGTAAGAATATAAGTAGTTCCGTATGGACCAGATTGCACATTACCCAAAACGCAAACCATATCAAAACTAAACTGACGGGCAAAAGTTAGTATAACGTTTTCAATTTGGTTTGGGGAATTTGAGCATGTCTAAATTCCAATGAAACATCCAAAGCAAACATTGTCTAAGTCACGAGAATATTGCAGAATGGTAGTGATGTCAGTAGATGTAGTCACGTGACCCCTAGCACGAGAAAAAGGTATAACATGTAATCTTTGAAAATCACGAACATGCACGTGCACCAGTCGGGTAGAAATGGGATGGATACACGCTGGCATATCACAGTAACTGAAAGCACATGCAAAAATGCCGAAGCTGACACAAATTCAGCGAGAGCGAGCCATTGGAATGCGCGATATGGGAGCTACCCAAGCTCATCTTGCCAGAACGTTCGGCTGTACCCCAGCAACAATCTCCAGGCTGTTCACACGTTACCGGAATACTGGTAGCACTCAAGACAGGCCGAGAAGTGGACGGCCACGGGTCACTACACCCATAGAAGACCGCTACATCCGGACTATCCATCTCCGGAACAGGTTCGTGACGGCAACGTCGACGGCGGCTACGGCACTCGGGCATCGTATCAGTCGTCGCACAGTGACCCGAAGATTGAGATTAGCTGGTATAAGGGCTTACCGGCCTTTCCGCGGAATGGTCCTGACCCTCAGACATCGCCAAAACAGACAGGCGGTGGGCAAGGCAAGTATACAGGTGGCAAGTCCGAGATTGGCGACGTGTTCTCTTTTCCGATGAAAGCCGTTTCACCCTTTACAAGTGTGATGGCAAAGAACGGGTATATCGTCGACGAGGGGAACGTTTAGCAAGGCCATGCATCAGAGAAGTTCATCCATTCGGAGGGTGGAGTCATGGTTTGGGGCGGTATCTGTGGAGACCAGAAGACCCGTCTGGTTGTAGTGCAGGGCAATCTCAATGCACGGGGGTACATCGGACAGATCCTACAGCCAGTTGTGGTACCCTTCCTACAGAATCAACCCCGGGGTGTACTCCTACAACATGACAACGCGAGACCTCACACTGCCAGAGAGACTCGCTACTTTCTGCAACAGAACAATGTTGACGTCCTGCCCTGGCCAGCGTGCTCACCGGATATGAACCCGATCGAGCACCTCTGGGATCATCTGGACAGGAAGATCAGAGGTCGGCAACAAGTTCCACAGAACAGGCAACAGCTAGAGCAAGCACTCAGAGAGGAATGGAACCGCATTCCCAATGACGTCATTCGACGTTTGACGACGTCAATGAGGAGACGTGTGAGGGCATGCATTGACGCAGCATTGATGTGCACAAGATCCTGTATTCAAGGAATGCCCCTGCTACTGACTCATAAACTCAGATTGTGATAATCGATTTATGCAAAATTCCACCCCTTGCGTGTTTACTTGACAGCGGCTCACAAACTCCTTGAATGAAATTGTTGATTTTTTGTGATTTACAGCTCAAGTGTTTTTTTATTATGATGCATTAAATATTTTTGGGAAATTTCGGTGTATGTCTTTGTTACAGGACGTTCAAAACGTCATATACTAACTTTTGCCCGTCAGTTTAGAAATATGTGCATATGTCTAAATATGTACATTTGTTTTCATGTTCTGCACACTCAAAATAGAAACCAATGTTGTTGTTTTTAAAGGTCACATGCAACCAAAAAAATCAAACATAATTAAAACACAATTATCACTTATTCATGACATATAATATACATTGCTGGTTATGAAAAAAACATATAAACAAAATTATAAGCGTACAATCGCAAATCAAAAGTGCAATATTGTGTACTTAGGTTTACTTCCCAAGAAACGAAGCAGCCGGGATACCGAACCCAGTCAGAGCGGGTGGGTGTGCACTCAAGTGTAACGCTTGGTTCATTTGCAGATGCCCTCACGGCTCATTGTGTGTGTATATACAGATATGTTTTTAGGTTTTGTAAATACATGCTCATTTTTTGTGTATAACATTTTGCAATCAACAGACATAACATGTCATGTGTTCAAGTATCACTACTGCCTGTCTGTGTAATTACATAAAGTGACAGAGACCGAACTCGGGCCATAAATCAATGCGTTTTGTTTATGGTGTATAGCCTGATTGGTGTTAAGTTCAAATTGCATGTGGTCAGTGATCGCAGTTGTGTATTGAATATTGTCATTAGCAGACAGGCAGGCAGACACACAGGTGTCAATAAAACAAGACATTGAGTTTTGTCTGCGACAACGACATATCTATATCACAGTTAGAAATTCTGTCAACGCTAAATAATGACATTGCTTTTAAGTATCGAACTGAGAAAGTGACTCTGTAAGAAGAACGTGTGGTGAAATAGACAAATGAAATTATATAAACAGTTTATTTACTGTCATAACATATAAAAAGCTCGTGCCTGTGAGATATCAACAAAACATTAGGAAAATAGCTCACACTAAAGCCTTCACCGAGTATTCACCGGACAGCCCGCTTCCAAGTTGCGCGAACCTATTTCACTGCGCACGTGCTATGAGCGAAGCCCTGCTGTTGAAACCAGTTTTCCCCAAAAAAGTCGGGGGAAAATTAGTGAATCGTTTGAACTCCGATTTCGCGCGGTTTTTTTCATCGCTTTATTTTTCAACTTTATAAGATGAATTTGTAGTTTTGATGCTTTGTTTCAGTAAGTCCATACCGAAAGGTATCAGAATCTGCAAAGTTGTGTGTTACGTTGCATGTGACCTTTAAGTAAATCCTTCAGATGCCTGGTTTCTGCCAAGTTGTACATGCGATACGTTGGACAACGTCAGCACGACATTTGTAAACCCTAGGACCGTGTGTGATCACTATCTGCATGTAAGATTACATTCATTACGCCTCGTGCCCATTGAACAAAGAGGCGTGCAGGTGACACGTATATAACGGCAGCTCGTTCTGCGTGATTTTTTGGCACAGTTGCAGTAATGTCTGTGATCCACTATAAATGTTTGTGATGGGTATTGTTAGTGGTATGATTTGCTCAATATGTAATCAGTATCGTACAATTGAAAAAGTGTAATGAACCAATAGATATACTGAACAGCAAAAGAAACGCAAGTTTCGAAAAAAAATGAAATTTCATGAAGGTAAGCGTTCATGTTTATGGAATGTTCATGTTAAAGTGACGTCATGATCCCCGATGACATGATGTCATGCAATTTGACGTCCATACGAAACACTGGCACAAACACAACCACAGTGCACCAAAACCATAATTTTAGCACGCGCATCGACGGTTCTGGATGGAAAGCATGCATTTCACTCTGAGGTATCCTTTATAAAGGTTTGTGTCAAAAAACAGTTCAGTATTGACGCTAGGAGGTGTACACGCCACACAAACAATACCTAGACTAACGACTGAGCAGAGGGTAATGGCCATTGGAAAGTTGCACGGAGGTAGCTCTGCAACCGCTGTAGCTAGACAATTGGGCTGTCATTTTACCACCATTAATAGACTTGCTCAACGTCATCAACGTTGCTGCTGATAGTCCCTGTACCGGACGGCAACGAGTGACTCATACGCAAGATCGGTTCATCCGGGTCACCCATCTAAGGAACCGAACTCAATTAGCAACAGTAACAGCAGCCTTAGTTTTTGGGTCAAGGGGAGCAGTGTCCAGCGATACGATTAGGCGTCGTCTTCGGGCTGCTGGAATCCACTGCCGAAGGCCATATGTGGGGCCAATTTGGGCACGTCAACAACGCCAATGACGTTTGCAGCCCGCACACAGCAAGGGTGTCGATGGATTGTCAACATTTTGCCACGGCCGTCTCTTTCCCGGATATGGCTCCCATTGAACATTCTGGGACGAAATTGGACGGAGGATTGGGGCAGGTAGACAACCACTCACACTTGCACAATTGGAATAGAGATTGGTGTTTGGGCGGAACCAATTACCTCAGGCATCCTTTCAGACTCTAGTGAACTCAGTGAGGCCACGTTGCACGGCCTGTGTGCAAGCTCAAGGTGGCTATACGCGCTACTAAAGAGACTGTCACTTTTCGCGTTAAGGGGTATCTCCATTTGACGGACTGGGATCAATTTGAACTTATTGCAATTCAATGTCAACAGCAACTTTTAGCTGTTAAATTGACAGTGTTTTCTATAGAATAAATGATTAGACATGATTTTGGTTGTCTTCTATTCAAAAACTTGACAAAAAGCCAGACTTCCGTTTCTTTTGCTGTTCAGTATATATAACGCATTACCTTGCTCATTGTCAGTAGTTTGTGATAGGAGACAAACGTCTGTTCCTTCTTTCCTTTCACGTCTTCTGTTAAGCCGACATACTTGATCTTCATTGACGCCATTAGTTCTTGGTGTGTTGCAGACCTCATCACCCTGGCGACCGACTGGTGACCTGTCATCAATTGCAAAGAAAGAATATTACACATTTAATATCAACAAAACAATGGTGAACCAACGCAACACACTGACACCATTTGTTGTCCCGTTTGCAAGGCGTTAGGTCGACGTTTTGAGTCGGTGCTCAATGGTAACCTCCAACAACATAGCATCAATACAATGCCATTGGTCACCAATGGGCCTAGACGTCTCCCAGTAGACGCAGCAGTTGGTTGTTTGGTTGGTTGGTTTGTTGTTTAAAACCATACTCAACAACATGCCAGCTAAATGGCGGCGGGTCCTTTAAATAATCGAGTCTGGACCAGACAATTCTGTGATCAACAGAATTATCTACGCAACCTGGATACGATGACGTGTGTCAACCAAGCCAGCGAACCTGACCAGGCGTTCCCGTTAGTCGCCTCTTACGACAAGCATGGGTGACTGAAGATCAATTCTAACCCGGATCTTCACCGGGTCTGTATTACCTCTCTTTGTCGTCGGCTGTAAATAATAGAGCCAAAATTCCACGACTGATGTTATGAACCCTCGAACACTTTGACCGGACAACATGCCCATTACGTAGCATGAGATGTCGTCCAGGCCGAATTGTCACCACGATCTCTCAGTGTTTACGTGTCCAACATATTCGACAATATATCAGCGACAGTATTACTTACGGTTAACTTGATCAATAGAATCTTGGATGTCTTCCCTGTTAAGTCGTCGACAGAAGATGTTGGTGGGGTCTGTAGTGTCTTCCTGAAGCACATGCACATGTGTATATATGGCAACATAAATCTAATTACTTCAATTAAGGATATATGTTGAATAACATATTTATTAATCAAGCATTAAACGTGTCAGCTGTCTACATTGGCATCATTTAGTTTGCAAACTGTTTTGCCATTAAGGTATTTCTGGGTGTATGGGTTCTTTATGATAAAACTGGCAGCTGTAGCACTCTTGGATCGTTAGTTTATTTATTTACTTCTTTTGGTTGCTGTTCTCCCATTTGTGAGAACTCCCAGTTGTGAGACGCATTAATTAATGGTTCAGTGCACATAGGTGGTGTTTCCCCATCCCTATAATGAAAGTGGGAACAGCCCTTTGCTGAAGAGTACTCACAGGAGGCACAGTTCATTAATGAACATCGATAGATATAGAAAACTATTTTTGTATAATGTTAAGTAATATGTAAATTCTTCAAATGCTGATTTTAATTTTCCATTGTTATTAAGTGTCAAGCGTATCGTATACTCTGCTTAACTCAATTTAGAACTTCAAACCACAGGTTGCCCTTTTAAACAGGACGTTGTTACGGAATTGAAAGATGTATTAGATATACATCATCTGTCTGTGATGAACGCCACATTATATTATACTGTCCAGCACTAAATGCCCCCAGACATCAATTTCTTTCCCAATATTAATATTTCTGTAAACATCCTAATATTGAAAATTTTGTTTATCTAATGAAATAGATGGTGAAATAATGTGATTATTCGCCACTTAACTCTAAAGTTATAAAATTTATCAAAACTGGACTTTGTTCAATGTTTTAATGTGTATTAATATGTTGTATGTTTTCTGTGTCACTCTATGTGACTTTTTAGAATTTAATGTCTGTTCTGTTCTGTTCACACAGTTCCGTTACATAGCTAAATCCTAATTAGCTAGGGTTAATCCATTCTGTCAGATAGGGGAGTAAGGTGTCTTTTCTTTCTTAATTACCCACTCCACTGTCTCACAACTGGGAGTGTCACAATTGGGAGTTCTCACAAGTGGGAGTAAACCCTTTTGGTTTTGTTGGGGTTTTTTTTTTTTGGGGGGGGGGGGAGTTTAGGAGGTGTTATTATGTTTCCTTTCATTCTGATAAGAATCTCCCATGTGTTATTGTAAGGAGCAAAATATTTTGGTTTGGTCTAACCTTATTTTCCTTTTCAGTTCTCCTTTTCCGGAATTCGTCCAAGTACTCCTGATCAAAATTCAGCCCATTGCTGTCCATTTCTACGTTTCTCAATTTTCCAGCTTTTAGAACGGTAATCCAGGAATTGCCCTGATAGAGTCCTCTGATTCCATGATCTAGGACTACACATACCCTCTCGGCTGTAAAACAAAACAGAAAGCAGTTAAAGAGGATAGGATAGTATATGTTCTATGGCCTGGGTGACTACTGACTACGGTATCGACGTTTACTCAGATTTTGTTCTCATAAAACAAAAATGTCCTCTTTGCTGAAACAAGCAATGCACATCACATAATATACCCATTTTCCATGGAAAATCTACACTGAGGAAATCTGCAGACAAGTGTCTACTGTATAGTGAGTGGAAAGAAAGCGTTTACCTTTTTCGCGAACACCTGGCGAGTGAGTGAGTGAGTGAGTGTGGGTTTACACCGCTTTTAGCAATATTCCAGCAAAAACATAGGCACACCAAATAAAAATCTATAATACCAAACTTTGAAATGACTAAGACATGTATCAGCCCGAAAATGGTGGCTATGGTGTTTAAAGTGAGTCTTGGCACACCAAATCATAATGCAAAAATTTAAAATGGCCAAAACATCTATCAACCCGAAAATGATGGATACGGTGTTTAACGTGAGTCTTGTAATGCATACGTACTGTTGTAAATACGTATCTGGTGGTCTATATCTGCCTCCGTCAGCCGTTGAGGGGAAGAGGTTCCTGGTTCCTGCACTGCTTTCCTCTTCTTCAAAAAGAAGATTTTGAGTTTGTAATTGGTCTACGAGAATCTTTTATCGCGTCTCTTTCATAACATATTCTGGGTTCAAATATGCCTGTTTGGTTCTTTGTTTGTTGTTTAACGCCGCACTCAGCAATATTCCAGCTATATGGCGGCGGTGTGTATATAATCGAGTCTGGGACCAGACAATCCAGTGAGCATCGACCTACGCAACCAAGTTGGGGAGCCTGTCAACCAACCCCGTTCGTCGCCTCTTACGACAAGCATCGGTTGCTGAAGACCAATTCTAACCCGGATCTACACGGGTTCAAACATGTCACGATCAACTGCAGATGAAAAAAGTTCAGCACAGTTATCTTTTGGCAGAGAGTAAGATCTCTCCGATTAATTTTAATTACCTTTTCTTTTGCCTCCTGAAGGAGGATGCAAGTATCCAGTAGATCCCTGTCTCCAACATTCTTGAGTTTAGGTAAACGTCTCAGCACAGCTACGGTTTCCTTTCTGTTGTCTTCGATTGCCTGGTCTTTACTTAGAGCGTCGTCAAGATCGACAAGCACGTCGTTAACTGTAAGTCAATAACGACTGACAACATGATTGACAACAAAGTCAATCACAGCGTAACATGATTGACCACATGGGCATCGATCTAAGCACCAAGGATAGGAATGAGTGTTGTATTACGACTCTTGTAGCCATATTCCAGCGATATCATGCGTGTGACACCAGAAATGGGCTTCACACAGTGTACCCTGTTTGGAATCGAACCCGGCTCTTCCGCGTGACGAGCAAACGCTTGGCTACCTCACCGCCCCTTATACAGATATGATGATACAAGTGATCAGTGAACATACACATCTGATTCTGTTCGTCACGTCTACCGACAATCATTGGCTGCGTGGAAGACCAATTTTTAACTGAAACCTAGCCGGTGAATGAGGTGGATCAAGAAATAGCACATGGGTATGGGGCGATGGAACAAAGTCTTTGAGTAAAGTATCTACAAATGAAACACATGTCACTATCGAGATTCACAAGACGTTATTGGTTGGTTGGTTTGTTGTTTTACACCACACGCCGTGAGTGAGTTTAATTCTATGTCGCACTCAGCAATATTCCAGCTACATGGCGGCGGTCTGTAAATAATGGTCTGGACCAGACAATCTAGTGATCAACATCAAGAGCATCGATCTACGCAATTGGGATACGATGACATGTGTCAACAAAGTCAGCGAGCCCGACCACCCGATCTCGTTAGTCGCTTTTTACGACAAACATGGATTACTGAAGACCAATTCTAAACAGGATCTTCACTGGTACAAGGTCTTTACATCAATGGTTATACCTACCTGGAGGAGGATGAACAGCAACCGACGCACTAGAACCCATTGTGACTTATCTGTACTGGAACATGAGAAAATTAAAAAATATATACATCATTACAAAACCCTTTTTCTGTATTAATAAAATAATTTGGGCACCAATGAAGCTTCAAGTTGTCATGACAAACAGTATACAGCTGTAACGGCGTACATGTATGTTTTCTGCACTGGGAATTCCAAATCTATCGCCTCTCTGCAGGATTTTTTTAGATTGCATAATATTTCTGTCAGGTTCTGAAAGTTATATCACTGCCTGTCATCGTTGGAATGACAAAGTCTTACGGGGCAGACATTATCTACTCCAAGAATCCTACAACCCAATCCCCCCGTGGATACTGCTGCAAACGAATGAACATAATCAAGTATATTTCGAATTTCAGTCAATTTAAACAGATCACGGCAAGTACGTTACGTTATAAGATCAACCTTAAAATGATAATTATTCAAACACGCGACGTGTCCCACTCAGGTATTTGGCATGACGAGCCCGGGTTTTAACTGACTGGCTACCTCAAGTGGTGGATAACTAAAAAGTACTCACATGAATGTTTAGTCTGCAGTCTTTCTTCAGAAGCTTGTACATTCTCTCTCTCCCTGTAGTTGTGATTCGTCGTATGCCGTCACACAACTTTATAGTTGCTAGATTTAAAAAGGCGTTCCGGTTAATTTGAAGTGTATTCGCGGAATCCTTAGACCCCCCTCGTTGCATTATAACTCTAATGTGTGTTTTTATGTAACTTATCTATACACGTTGTCCGTTTATTCAATCAGGCGTGAAAAGTTAAGGCATGTCAGCTATGTACGTTTTGTCAGATAAACGTCAAGGTCTATGAGTCCTTAACCTCAATCCACTGATATTTAGGAAACAGATACGGGTAGCGCTGCAAAGATATACCAGAGGCACACTGCTGATGAATGGTGTATAGTGAAGGAAAATATCAAGTTTGTTTCTGAATGGGTGTTGCCACAGACATTCCTCATCAACAAACTCCAGAGGTGTAAGGTGGTCCATCGGAATAGGACCCGGTCGTGACGATACAACGCTTTATTCACAAGAAACCACACCGTTCGTTCGTCGCGCCGAAAACCCGGGTTCGATTCCCCACATGGGTACAACATGCGAAGCCCATTTCCGGTATCCCCGCCGTGATTTTGCTAAAGTAAAACTCACTCACTCACTCACTCGTAAGACATGACAGTACAGCTTTATTCTCCCACAAAGCAACCATGGGCTGGTTCATGACAGGTTGTGCATTAATACGTTATGTCACTATTTGCTTTGCCTGTAGTTATGCTATCCACGGCTGATAAATGCTATTCGTGACTTATCTCTGTGAAATATAAAGCGCCGCATAGGATTTCCTTTGATGTTTTGTTCACTTTACATGTTTGTACACCACAAATGATATTGACATGGCATTGTTGTGTTGATCATTCTCCTAGCGACCTGCATGAGTAAAAGCTATCCCATACTGCCATGTATGAAAGGAATGTAGAACTCAGCAATAATGAAACCCTGGAGGTAGCCCTTCCAGGGACCACCACTGTTCATTTTCTTTTAACCGTGACAAAGTGTATTGTGCTGTCCAACGACAGCAAGTTGTCCTACTTCAGTTTTTGTCGAAGTGGCGCTGGCTGAGTGGGTAATATGACTGACTTTATGTACTGACAATTAGTTGCCTGAATCTGAAAGTGTGGGCTCGAATCCCGGATGGGACTCAACCTAACAAATGTACAAGAATCAGCACTTTACTGAAAAATTGTAATCCCGAATATATAACATATGCAACATTTGACCACTTTCTAAATGGCTATGTGTATTCGCAGCTTTTCGGTCGTGGTGCCGTTCCAATTTACGCTTAACATGGTTCCAGACAGATTGTGAGCCGTTAAGCATATGCGTGCATGTTGTCATTCACGTTGGGGTTTGAATGAATTCACGTCATTATATATTATCATTATATATTTTTCCCAGAAGCAGAGGAAATCTAGACTTTCTTTATTTAAGACTTTTGGGGGAGGGATATAATGAGGTTGACCAGGAGACAGACTACTGGCACGTCTAAGGGCCCAGTGGTACAGAGCGAATATAGATCATACCATTTGTCAGCACTCGCCCCTTTCCGTAACCTCCAAGAAGACTCGTTTCCATGCTGTGCGAAATACGACAAACCACGCAATCAGTGCGGGCCGTTGATAAAAATAATCTCCAGTACTTAACTCGCTTATGGCATTATGTTATTGTTTAAAAATTCATGAAAAATATATATCGTCATATTGAAAGTACTAAGAACGTACCTAACATAATTATGCTGTCTAATGTGAAGTTTTTGATAAGAATCATGCGATTGACGGTGAGAGATTCAAATACACGAACATGCGTTTGTTGATATAACGGCTCTCACTGGTCCAACTGAATGTATATATGACGATCTTGCGGGCTTGTGTTGGAGATTGTTTCAAAACAATGATATTATATCTGTATGTAGCTGGTCAATTTTAATCTTTAACATTGGGCTTATATGTCACATCTCTGGGGATATTTTAGTCTGACTTTTGGGGGTCATTCATATTTTTTCAGTGAATTCATAAAAATTCCACCAGGGGTATGAGAGCAATGCTACACGAATGTTCAGTTTGAGAAATATTTTAAAGTCATTTTTGAGTATCTCTTTTGGGATTTAATGTAGCTGATATTTTTTTTCGCATATTGATTAAAACATTTGCAGAATATATATTTAACAAATATGTTTTTCCACTTCTTCTAGTTGTATCAAAGAGTTTTAATTCTTTAAAATGAATAAGTAAAAACAAAAACGGCAATACAATGTACGAGTGCTTCGGTGATATTAAGAAACATTTGAATCAAACAGGTATAGAGTTATCGTTCTTGTTTAATGTAGCACGAGTCGCTATTCGGCTTGTCCCGGAATAACACGAGTTGGTCACGAATGGTGTAAAACATGTCAGTTGAGACATCTCCCTTGGATGCTGTGTAATAGCCACCATGGTCACTGAATAAAGGATCTTTTAGACAGATGTCCTTGTTTCATTAAAAGGCCTGAGACTATAACATACACCTGTGTGTCTCTTTGAATGCATCCAATTCATAGAAATTGCAAGTGTTCCCTCACCTTGATGTGTTGGACGAGTGGCATTGCCGTGGACGTGATGTGTTTTTTTATGGGCGCTTCATTGTCTTATATTTTACGGCCAAGAGATTTCTTTCTTTCTTTTTACGCTTCGCATAAATGTGTTTCTTGATACCCGTCATTATACCAGATAATTCAAGATTGTATTCTCTTCAGTTGAGAGATGATTGTGACGACGGTTGAACACAACATCACAGACACTGGGGCTTGTTGCAGTCGTTACAGAGATATATATGTAGTTGACTTGGTCACCCTTGTGTTCCTGACACATGACCTTTCGTTTCCGCTTTACCGTGACCTCTCCAGACAGGTCACATATTTTATAATCACGAGAAGCAGAACTTTAGTGGTGTATTTGGAACATCTCCCACAAAGGGTCTTTTTACACTAATTATACCAGGCTGTCCCCGGAGTTGTCTCCCCTAGCCTGTCACACAGGTACCGCCAGTGAAGGTAACATCACCGGTGAATTTAATCGTTATATATTTTTTAGAGCTGGCTAAATTATCGATAATCGGAAATATCGTCAAGAGGGGAAATTATTAACAATTATCGATGTGAAAATTGTCTTATCGATAATATCGTCCGTTAAATTTTGAGATAAAATTGTTTGTTTCACCCACAATGTACAGTTTTAGGACTTTTTTTTCTAAATTATGTTCAGGACGCTGTTTTGTTACTAATCCAAACAGACATGTCACCACTAACTAGTGATGTGAGATGTGACACATTTTTGGTAGTTTTGCTCTAAGTTAGTCTCCGATATTTATTGATAATCGGTCGATATTTATTTACGATTATCGATCTCTATGATCTACATCACAGCACCGAGACTGCCTAGCTACACGTTATGAACGGCATTCGACTGTCTGTAGACCGCGGCCATTCATCAGTTCTAGGGTTTTTTTATCTATCGGCGGCCTTGGACACCATGGGTCTCCCCAGGTTCATCCACCGTCTTTAGAAGGTGTTCGTCTTGAAGGCTCCACATTGTCGAGGATTAAATCATATTTGTCGGACAGGTGCCAATCAGTTGTGATCGGACAGTCACAATCCAGATGTCACAGCATGGATTATGCTGTACCGCAAGGTTCGTTTCTTGGACCGATTCTGTTTACTTTGTACACTACCAAAGTAGGCCATGTGGTTGATAATAAATCTGACGATCATAACGTGTATGCTGACGATACTCAGATGACAGACTGTTTGAATCTTGATGATAGACAACCACAGGCTAAATTAGAATAATGCACCGACCAGATCGCATCCTGGATGTCAACAAACAAATTAAAACGGAAGCTATGCTTATTGGTACGGGTACAATGGTGACGAAACTGGGTGTTATGCACCTGTCTGTGTGCCACGAAAATATACCATTTGTACCTGTGGTTAAGAATCTGGGTGTCTTGATGGAATCCACGTTGAGTATGAATTGTCATATACATGAGCTAAAATGCCATTTTCATTTAAGAAACATCGGCCAAGTAAGGCATCTTACATGTGTTTATCCCAGGATGCTGCCGCTGCTTTCGTTCGAACAAAGATATTCTCACACCTAGACTATTGCAATAGCCTACTGTGTAGTGTGTCACAATAATATGTTTCAAGGCTACAAATCGCCAGCACACAAAATCAGCCGCGACCCGTGAAGATCCGGGGTAGAATAGGTCTTCAGCAACCCATGTGCTTGCCATAAAAAGGCGACTATCTTGTCGTAAGAGGCGACTAACGGGATCGGGTGGTCAGTTTCGCTGACTTGGTTGACACATGTCATCGGTTCCCAATTGCGCAGATCGATGCTCATGCTGTTGATCACTGGATTGTCTGGTCCAGACTCGATTATTTACAGACCGCCGCCATATAGCTGGAATATTGCTGAGTGCGGCGTAAAACTAAACTCACTAACTCACTCACTCAAAATCAGCCGCCTAACCCACTCAGCTAACACTTATCAGAGGGGTACACAAAGCCCGCAGTCTAGACTACCAGTTGTCTGACTTCCATTTTTTGTGGAAGTCGCGGTAGCTGAGTTGGTTAGGCGGCTGACTTTGTGTGCTGGCGATTGGGTGCCTGACCCTGAGGGTGTGAGTTCGAATCCCGGATGGGACTCAACTCAAAAAGTACTAGAATTTGTACTTTACTAAGAAAGTGTAATCCCAAATATAACACATGTTCCAAATTCTGTGCACTGTGCCTAGATACAGACTGAAACTGATTCAGATCATTTGCCTACCAATCAGCTGTTCTATGGAATTCTCTGCCTGAAGATCTAAAAACAGCCCCAAGCCTGCTCTCCTTCAAAACTCTCCTCAAATGTTTTTATTTAAGAAGTACTTTGTCTAGACTCTCACCCAAATAACTTCACTTATAGCGCTTTGAGCATACCAGCTGGCGTTGAGTTTGGCGCGTTACAACCATAGCAAACCCTTATCAATATATTCGTATAGTTCACATCAACACATACATATATATGGATTTTAAGAATACCATAATACTGCAATAGACGTAACGGAGTACAATAAAGTACAAGAAATTCAAGGATTCTGCAGACAGCCTTTGAGAGAGCTGTCACCGATGCTGCCCTTGCTGGAGTCGAATTCCGATGCTGCTACTACCTCTACGCCCAGTCTCTGTGGAAAATGATTTAGCATCTTGGACTTGCATCGCGTTACAAGGAGGACTCCAACTTAAGACAACTCTCAGGGGCGGATACAGCTTTATGAGAAAGGGTGGGGGAGTGGGGGATGCGCACACTCTTGAGAAAGGGGTGTGCACACTTCATTTTCACCCGTTGTCACGGATCATTTAATTAACCTTCAGGACAAAAGGGGGGTGCGCACCCATGCACACGCACGCACACACACACAGACACACACACACACACACACACACACACCTGGATCAGCCTATGACTCTTCCAGAGACCACTTGCAGCCTTAGCTCACGTCGTTCAAGTTAGAAGTCATTGCAGAAGTTTCGTTGTTCATGGGCTAAATGACAACGATGAGATTCTCTGTGAGAAGCTAGTGTGGAAGTACTTTACCAACGATTGCCACTTGAGAAACAACCACCTTGAAGGACTCACTGACATCCTGCCATCTCAATGTATATGACTTTGTGAAAATGATCAAGGGACCAGTCAAAGACTCAAGTGAGGCTAGCCCAGCAACTGGGACATCAACGTGTTCCAAGAGCATATCATGGGCAATCTACTTAGTGGCAATTTTGATCTCACATGTGGTTTGACAGGTAATACATTCATGCACGACATTTGGCTTCTTTAAGAACACATATACTGACGTGCAAAAGAAACTTTCTCTTCTTTGAAATTGAATATATTCAAAAGCAACAACAACGAAGTAAAAGTAAACGGTTTACTCTTTCAACAAATCCTGTACACACATGTTAAACACAAAATTTCGAAATCAAAGCAAAATATTCAGCCGTAACACATGAACATGCACACATGGGGTGAAAATAAGACATTCCCCTAACCATAACAACACAGGAAACAAAATGAATGTGAAAAGGGAAGTCTGTAATAGAGAGTATGTCCATCCCTGGCCTGGATGTACGAATTATCACTTCTCCTGATTGTAGTGGTCGAGTGTCTGATGACGTCAGTAGGGATACGCCTCCATTCATCAACGAGGGCCTGTGCCAGCTCCTGTCTTGTAACTGGCGGATACTGCCTTTCCCGGATCTGTCTGTCGAGTTGATCCCACAAATGTTCGATAGGTGACAAGTCAGAGGACCGAGCTGGCCATGGCAAAACGATGACGTTGTTGGCGTTCAGAAAGTTCTGTAGCTACAAATCCTAGCAACATGTGGGCGAGCATTGTCGTGTTGGAATACGACTGCCTGTGGCTGTTGCTGTATAAATGGCAGGACCGTGGGCCTCAGCATCTCAACGATATACCCTTGAGCAGTCAGATTACCGCTGACGACAGGTCAGTCCTCTAGTCACCGCATATGCCACCCCAGACCATGACGCTCCCGCCACAATACGGCCCCGACTCCTGTACACAACAACGAGCTGTTCCTTCACCTCTCCTCCTGTACACTGTAACTATGCCGTCGGGCCTCGATAGACAGAATCTGCTTTCGTCAGAAAACAGTACCCTACGCCAGTCACGTAGCTGCCACCGTCTGACCTCTCTAAACCAACGTAGTCTCAACTGGCGATGTCTATCCGGCATTAGCGTTCCTCGGTATGGTCGATCAGATCTGATAACCATGGACATGAACTCTTCTGCTTACTGTCTACCGACTCACGGGGGTGACCTAGTGCCGTTGGCGAAGATGCCGTCACCGTTAAGAAGCGGTTCCGCAAGTGTAACGTTCTCAGATGCCGGTCTTCCGCTGCTGTTGTTACCCAGGGTCTGCCTGTCCGTGGTCTGTGCGATGTCTGACCAGTCTGATTGAAGCGTTGGCGAAGGTTTCTGAAAGTAACTACGGAGCAACTAAACGTTGCAGCAACCTGACCAGTTGTAGCCCCAAAACTGTACCATTCCCGTAGCCCTCTCTCGTTCTGCTGAACTTAAACGCGGCATTTCTTTTGAGTTTGTCTGTAGTGTCACGCGCCCACCTGTCTCATGCAATGGGTTTATGCCCTTTCTGCACGTGTATTTTGCCTTTATTGCAGAACACGTAATTTTCGCAAATCTCCCTACGTCAGATGACTTTTGGTGCGTGTGGTCGCACTCGTTCCCAAAATACAAACTCCAGTTTCATACTGTGCCGATAAGTAAACACGCACCTTGGGGGGAATTGAAGCCGGCATTTTGCTACTTGAACACGGAGATCATTGATTAAACGGGTCCGCAATATTGATAACAAAACAATGTTAAAATGTAACATGTACGGCATATACATGTATCTGCATTGACTGTTTACACTATCAGACGTAACCTTGATGAAACATTGAAACTAATATAAATATGAGTGAGTGAGTGAGTTTAGTTTTACGCCGCACTCAGCAATATTCCAGCTCAGCAATATTCCATACTCAAATCCATGGCAGTACAACACGTGAGGACCGCCTCCGTGGTGTAGTGGTAAGAGCGTCCGCCCGGAGAGCGGAAGGTCGCGGGTTCGATCCCCGACCGCGTCATACCAAAAGGCGTTGAAATATGGTACTTGTTGGTCCCTTCCTGGCGCTCGGCATTAATGGGTACAACAAGGACTGGTCGGCTCGGAGTCAGTATACTGTGTCTGAGTGGGATATTCATGCTTCACTGCGACATGGTATCCCAGTGGGCTAGCACTATAAAACCAGCTTAAGTCTGGGCTAGTACAAGCAGCCACACATGCACATACACACGTATGCACGTCGCCATATGAGCGAAATATTCTCAAGCACGACGTAAAACCCAAATGCACCTCACCTCACAACCCGTGAGGATTCATCGAGGCAATAAATACATTTAAGCCAACAATAACCACTCGCTGTCGACCAGCAATATTCTATCGTGATTTGAATAGATAATAAGAGGCCGGGTTTATGCACTGATTTGAGTGTCTAATTAATCATCTGGCAACAAGGAAGTGTATATCAGAAATGTCCCCTGCAATCCACGCACACAATAAGAGCTGATTTGAATATTGAACATTGACAGATGAACGTTCTTGGAAAAGTGTCTGCCGTGACCCAGAATTGCTTCTAAGAATTTCAAAATGGAGGTACACGGGACCAAATCCCGGATTGTACACCATTGAAATACACGTGTATTCAGTTGGAAAGACATGGCATAACCACATTTGCGTATGTTGTCCGATATTGCCGTACTTTAGGTGGTAACAGGTGCTGAAATCTGTTCAAAGTTCAATAGGGCTGATAAGCGTCAGATGGATATTTCAGGACTCCCGCGATCGAAAGCTATGAATACACAATGCCAGTTAGAAAGGGGTTAAGTGAGATTGCAAGTGGGATATCTCAGTTACGGGGGTACTTTGAACACGTATATCACGACTACCAGTTGTCCTACTTTAATACTTGTAGAAGCGGTGCTGGCTGGATGGGTAAGATAACTGACTTTGTGTACTGACAATTAGTTGCCTGACTCTGAGAGTGTGGGTTCGAATCCCAGATGAGACTCAACCTAACTAAAGTACTAGAATCGCGACTTTACTGAGAAATTGCAATCCCGAATGTTAAATATGTAACCACTTTCTAAATGGCTTTGTGCATTCATAGCTTTCGGTCGTGGGAGCCGTGCCCATTTACACTTATGGCTCTGGACAGATTCTGAGCCGTTAAGTGTGTGCTTACATGCTGTCATTCACATTGGGGTTTGATAGAATTTTAGGTCATTATATATTATTATATATATATGCCTCAGAACCAGAGGAAATCTAGACTTTCTTTATTTAAGGCTTTTGCCTTAGTTTAGTTTTACGCCGCACTCAGGAATATTCCAGCTATATGGCGGCAGTCTGTAAATAATCGAGTCTGGACGAGACTATCTAGTGATCAACAGCATGAGCATCGATATACACAATCGGGAACCGATGACATGTGTCAACCAAGTCAGCGAGCCTGACCACCCGATCCCGTTAGTCGCCTCTTTACGACAAGCATGGCTTACTGAAGATCAATTCTGGAAACAGGTCATGCTTTTCTTTCCCTAGCCAACAAACAACAAACACCATCGGGTAAAGGTCTCAGCCATGAACATCACCTGACGACCCCATGTTGTACTCTGTTACGGCCACCACTGTGAGGCTGGGCATGGGGTGAGTGAGTGAGTATGGTTTTACGCCACTATTAGCAATACCCAAGGAAAATCACGACGGGGGCACCAGATGTTTGTATGGTGCTGTTAGGGGAAAGTGAAAAAACACGCTCGTTCTGTCGTCATCGAGGACCGTCAATGGACCAAGATATACCTTTAAAGGACGCTTTATATATTCACCAGCCGATCGCTCATAAATATTATATTCATAAGAAAAGTAGTAGGGGAACTTCACTTTTAATTTACGATTGAAAAGATGGGAGATATATCGGAGTCAAGCAATATTGATATGATAATAATGAATGTTTTAGAGTGGATCACCACTTGCACTTCCTTATGAACATAGTTGTTTGTACAGTAATCGCTCTTGAAAGATGTTTGGTGTATGACGTGAAATTTGCATGTGTACTGTTGTAATTTTCAAACAAACACAAAAAACTTTCTAGAAAAAAACACTAACAACTGTGTGAAGCAAAATTAATGGTCTGCAGTGATTTATCGACCTTCTTGAAAACCATCAAAATCAAGAATGACACCCCATGCACGTGTATGGGCTACTGCGTACTGTACGTGCATCCCATGCGTTGTGTTTAGGGGCGGTGACAAAGAGAAATCGTGGAGCGTTCATAAGTCTTTGAGAGGTTTGTCAACGCTTATGCTTCCTGTCCAAATTCAAAGTTGAGGTTTCCCTACATTTTTTTAAGAGTTTAATTATTTGGCACATCCTTAAAAATTCGACAATGGAAATCTTTGTTTTTTAGTTCTTTCAGCAACCTGTGTTTTCGGCAACTTGCAGACATGTATCAGACCAATCAAGGAAATGCTTTTTGTCATCTGCATATTGGCCTAAGTTGTTTTTCGTTCTTTCAGCAACATCCATTTGACATCTATATTTTGTAATATCATGTTCAAGAATCTCTGCCAAAAATAAAACAAATAGGGCGATAAAGCATCTCCATGCTTCTTCTTTGATAAAATGAAATGGTAGATGGCCATTTTTGTACAAAAAAAATACTAGGGTTGTTAAACAAGAATTGCTCTTTATGGATGTCTATGTTACGAAGCGACGTTTCATCACTGATTTATAATTTTATACTATTGTCAAGCGAAAATATAGTATTGCATCACAATACGCCTGTTTTAGCAATATTACAGCAATACCACAGCGGGGAACACACATTGTACCCATGCGGGGATTCGAACCCGGGTCTTCGGGTAACGAGCCAACGCTTTTAACCACTGTTCTCATTTTTCGTTAACGAATTTTATTATGATGTTATGCAAAATGGCAGTCGAAGAAAACCCTAGTAGGAGGTTGCGTCAGGTAACCTTTGAGCGACCTATGACAGTCCAATCAAACGCGAGACGGCCGAACGGATTTAACAAATCAGACAACAACTACTGTTTAGGGTTCGGCGGGACTTACAAAATTCCCCAGACACTGACACTGATCTCTCAAAAAACGAAAATCCGCATAAAACACAGATATTTGACCTGCAGTATATAGGCTTAGGGCTTTCTGATGACAAGGGTACCATTAGCTAATAGTTCCGCAAGCTGACATCCTTGAATATTGACAAAAATGCTATTTTCAGCGACTATTTACTCACTGTTGACAGTGTTGTAGCGTGATCCATGTGCATCACCCGGAAGCAACCGTTACGGAAAAAGAACATTCGAAATCGTTCGGGTACAAACCTTTCGAGGTAAAAGTTCGAAAGGAATGTGCGAATGTCAATTTTCGCGATTTGGTAAGCTGTGTTCTGATTGGTCAATCTCAAAGGTTACCTGACTCGACCTCCTACTAGGGTTTGTTAGACTCAGTAGAGGAGTGTAACGAATAGTACTTCAGAGACTAAGTTTACTTATACTGTACAAAATGGTAAAATGGTGTGCAAATGTTTCCAGATATGATAGAACTGTTTCTGCTTCTATTTGCAGACGATATCATTTTGATATCTGAAACTATCATTGGTTTGCAAAATCAACTAAATATTCTTGAAAGTTATTCTGAAAACTGGACGCTATCCGTAAATTAAGACAAAACTAACATAGTCATATTCAGAAGGGTCGGCGCTGTTGCATCAAAGGAGAAAAAAAATCAGGGAAAATCTGTTGCTATTGTTAATCAATATAAATATCTGGGAATATTTTTTTCACATACAATGAATTTGAAGAGGTGTGTCTATGACTTGTTCCTACGTGCAAAGAAAGCAATGGTTTCAATTTTATCTATCTCCCATGAATGTGGAATTTTTACTTCAAATGTACTTTTCAAACTGTTGCTCAGATACAACCTATTTTATTATATGGATCGGAAGTGTGGGGATTTCAACGCTACGATTACTTGGAGAGATTACATCTTACGGCTTGCAAGAAGTTTTTGTGTGTTTGATCCGCTACTCCAAATTGTATGGTTTGCCGTGAATGCGGGAGATACCCCATGTATATTAATTCACAAATACGATGCCTCAAATACTGGTTTAAGATTCTGATAATGCATGAAAGTCGCCTACAAAAATATCGTATAATATGATGGTTCATCTAGATAATATGGGTAAAATATCTTGGGCATCACATATTGTGAAATCTTCTCTCATGGATATAATAATAATAATAATCTACTTCTATAGCGCCGAGTTCCAGCTAGGCTGCTCACAGGCGCTTGTGCAGATCAGTCTATTTCATTTCAAATAGATGTGTCTTTAAATGTTTTCGAAAAGTTGGTAGACTTGGGGCGGATTTTAGCGACATAGGGAGGTTGTTCCATAGCATGGGAGCTGCACATTCAAAGCAGCGGTCCCCGTATTTGGTCCTGGATGGTCTGGTGATAAGCAGATCTTTATCTTGTGATCTAAGAGTTCTTGTTGGTCTATGGTTGTTTAGAAGAGATGACAAGTAAGATGGAGCAGTGTTGGTCTTCAGGCACTTGTAGATAATGGTAAGCACCTTGAATTTTATGCGTCTGGCAACGGGTAGCCAATGCAGTTCTCTTAACCTGGGGGTGATGTGGTCTCTTCGAGGACAACGAGTTATTATCCTGGCGGCTGTGTTTTGTATAACCTGGAGTCGATGAACCAGGGAAGCTGTTATCCCAAACAAAAGTGAATTGGCATAGTCAAGGCGAGATATGACTGTTGCTTGAGTGAGAGTTTTGGCGGTTTCATCTGAAAGATATCGTCTTAGTTTACCAATCTGATGAAGATGATAGTGAGAAGACTGGCACATTTGGGTGACCTGCTTGTTCATGGTCATGTGGGAGTCAAAAACAACTCCTAGATTCTTCACTTGGGAAGAGGCAGGCACATTCACAGGTCCAATATTGACTGAGAATTCTGTCATACGTTCCTGTAAGTGCTTTGGCCCAGCAATGAATACTTCCGTTTTGTTGTCATTTAGTTTGAGAAAGTTAATTCTCATCCAAGTTCTGATGTCACTGATGCAGCTTTCCAGCTTCGTTATCTTGTCCTGAAGTGATACAATCCTGGAGGCGATACAGCTCTGGGTGTCATCTGCAAAGCACTGAAAGTCAATGCAGTGGTTCCGGAAAACATCACCTAGTGGCAACATATAGATGGTAAACAAGAGTGGTCCAAGGACTGAACCCTGTGGAACGCCATATGATAACCACCTTTCTTCTGACACGGCCTCACCCACTTTCACTGACTGAGTTCTGTTTTTTTAGATATGACTCAAGCCACATCAATGCTGGTCCGGTGATACCAACAGTCTTCTCAAGTCGAGACAGAAGGATACTGTGGTCTATTGTATCGAAGGCTGCTGACAGGTCTAGTAGAACAAGAAGTACTACTCTCTGATTGTCGAGATGAGAAAGGATGTCATTTTGCACACGAAGGAGTGCTGTTTCTGTACTGTGGTGTTCTCTATAGGCAGACTGGAACTCTTCCATCAGGTTGTTTTTTCCAGATGTTCTTTGATTTGGATTGCTACAATCTTCTCAAGTACCTTTGATAGAAATGGTAGGTTAGACACCGGCCTATAATTTCTAATGTCATTTGGATCAAGTGAAGTTTTCTTGATAAGTGGACGAATAAGAGCCATTTTGAATGTGCTTGGTACTTCAGATGCAGCCAGCGATGTATTGAACATGGCCACTAACGTAGGTGAGATAGAGTCCAATGCAGATTGTAAGATCCATGTTGGGATCGGATCTAATTCACATGACTTTGATGGACTCTTCTTTATTATGCGTGCTATCTCACTTTCTGATGTTGGTCTGATGGTACTAAGGCACTGTCCATTGAACTTTCTATCTGGAGTTATTATGTTCGGTTGGTTCTGTTGTAGGTCGACACGGATGTTCTCAATCTTGGTAGTGAAGAAATCAGCAAAACGATTCGCAAGATCCAGTTCACTGGTATGATTAGGCAGAATGTCTGTCTTTTTATGTAACAGATTATTCAACTCTTTGAACAGAGCCTTCGGATTGGAAGAAGATTGAGCTATGCGGGAGTTAATATGTTGCGTACGAGTTTGAACTAGGAGGGCATTGTGTTTATCTCTGGCTGCCTTGTACATCTGACGATGTATTTCCAAGTGCGTTTTTCTCCAGAGTTTCTCAGCGTGTCTTTTCTCTCGCTTGGTAGCTCGAACTTCATCTGTATACCAGCTTGTATCAGGTCGAATGGTAACAACCCTTTTCTGTACAGGTGCATGTGCTTCAATCGTTTCTGAGAGAATTTGGTTGAACTCATTTGTTTGATCATTAATGGTCCCCGTTTGAACAACATCGTTTTCAGTAAAACGTTTTCGTAGGTCACAATTTAGACGATGTAGGTCAATATTTTTCGTTTTTCTGTATTTAATCATTTTTCTCATAGGGGCAGCTCTTGGGAGGTTAAGTTCACAAAATACTGAATAATGGTCAGAGATCATATGGTTTTCACAGTGACTGTTTTTTAGTAGGATGGCACAGTACAGCAATAACATTTAACAGTTCGATACACGGAAGAGATTATATTCTATCACAACGTTTCGGTATAGTCAAGCAGGATTGAAGATAGCAGGGCAATACGTAACGTCTGATAGGATGATTGCTGAATGCGGCGTTACACAGCACACAAGCAAACGTACTCCCTTTCATGCCTACCCGTATGATGTTTTGTAGATCTTTCTTTGATTTAAAAAAGTCACGAAAATTCATTGTCCCACACATATTTGAGAGGCACGGCCGTCTAATGCTCCCACCAAGCATCTGGATTTCTGCCAAGTGAACTCTTCAGTAAGATCAGTTCCGAGTTACTGTAGAGTTGCCTTGCGTCGTGGCAGCTCGTTCCTCAATAGGACGCACACCTGTCATCGAGCATTGTGTGGAGTTTTGACCTTTGTTCCAGTGTATTACACCATTGTCTTTGATGGCACTGCTTTTGTACTATACTGCCTTTGCATCTGTACTGCCACATTATATTGTTCCTCCACCGTGCGTATTACCGTTGTAGTGATTGGTATCAATTTGTAATCGTAGTTAGTTATAAATAATATTGTATTGTACAAATTATGTCACTTTGCGTTGTTGTTAATGTATCAACAAGTTGTTTAACGGACTGATTGCCGGTCGACTACTACTACTACTATTACCCCTACTACTACTACTACTACTACTACTACTACTACTACTACTACGACGACGACGACGACGACGACGACTACTACTACTTCTGCTACTACTACTGCTATTACTACTACGACGACAACTACTACTACTGCTGCTATTACTACTACTACGACGATGACTACTACACTGCTGCTGCAGCTGCTATTACTACTACTACGACGACGACTACTACTACTGCTGCTGCTATTACTACTACGACTACTACTAGTACTACTACTGCTGCAGCCATTACTACTACTACGACGACTACGACTACTACTGGTACTACTACTACTAATACTGCTGCTATTACCACTACTATAACGACGACTACTACTACTGCTGCTATTACTACTACTACGACGACGACGACTACTACTGCTGCTACTATTACTATTACAACGACGACGACTACTACTACTGCTGCTGCTATTACTACTACTACGACGACTACTATTACTGCTGCTGCTATTACTACTACTACTACGACGACGACTACTACTACTGCTGCTGCTATCACTACTACGACGACGACTACTACTACTAATGCTGCTTTTACTACTACTACGACGACGACTACGGCTGCTGCTATTACTATTACTACGACGACGACGACTACTACTACTGCTGCTGCTACTACTACAAGGACGACTACTACTACTGCTGCTGCTATTACTATTACTACGACGACTACTACTGCTGCTGCTGCTATTACTTCTACTACTCCGAGGACGACTACTACTGCTGCTGCTATTACTACTACTACGACGACGACCACTGCTGCTGCTATTACTAATGCTACTACGACGACGACTACTACTACCGCTGCTGCTGCTATTACTACTACGCCGACGACTACTACTACTACCGCTGCTGAATTCTACTACTACGCCGAATACTACTATTCCTATTACTACTACCATTACTACGACGACGACTACTACTACTGCTGCTATTACTACTACTACGACTACTACTACTGCTGCTGCCATTACTACTACTACGACGACT
Organism: Haliotis rubra; assembly: GCF_003918875.1. Lineage (NCBI taxonomy): Eukaryota > Metazoa > Mollusca > Gastropoda > Lepetellida > Haliotidae > Haliotis > Haliotis rubra. The sequence goes on along the minus strand of NW_025765217.1, from coordinate 22,340 downwards.
ACGACTACTACTTCTGCTGCTGCTATTACTACTACTACGACGACGACTACTACTACTGCTGCTGCTATTATTACTACTACGACGATGGCTACTACTACTCCTGCTGCTGTTTATTACTACTACTACTACTACGACGGCTACTACTACTGCTGCTACTATTACTACGACGACTACTATGACTACGAATACTACTGCTGCTATTACCTACTACTACTACACTAATGGAGAATCAGCGCCTTAATATATTCACGAATACAATAGTACAACCATTCAAAACGCTGTACTTGGCTGTCGGTGGATAGCAAAATACACTTTGTTACGGTTAAAGGAAATGAACAGCGGTGGTCCCTAAAAATCTAGGATTTTATCATTGCTGAGTTCTACATTCCTTTCAAACATGGCTGTAATGATTATCTTCTACTCAAGCAGGTCGCTTGGAGAATGTTCAACACAAAACTGTCAAGTTAGTATCAGCTGTGGTAAAGTGAACAAATAACAAACACAATCCTATGCGGCAAATTCACAGAGATAAGTCACGAATAGCATTTATCAGCCATGGATAGCATAACTGCAGGCAAAGCGAATAGTGACACAACGTATTAATGCACAACCTTACATGAACCAGCCCATGGTTGCTTTGTGGGAGAGTAAAGCAGTCCAGTCATGTCTTACTTACGTCGCTATAAGTATTCTTCCCACAAATTCACGAGGGGGGGGGGCACCAGATATGGGCTTCGCATGTTGTACCCAAGTGGGGAATCGAACCCGGGTCTTCGGCGGTGTGGTTTCTTGTGAATAAAGCGTTGTATCGTCACGACCAGATGGGTTCTATTCAGATGGACCACCTTACACTTCTCGAGTTTGTTGATGAGGAATGTCTGCGGCAACACCCAGTCGGATTAAACTTGATATTTTCCTTCACTATACACCATTCACCAGCAGTGTGCCTCTGGTATATCTTTGCAACGCTACCCGTTTCTGTGTCCGAAATATCAATGGATTGAGGTTAAGGACACGTAGACCCGAACGTTTATCTGACAAAGCTGGCATACGTTCACTTTTAACGCATTTGATAAGCTGACATACTGTATAGATAAGCTGAACAAAAACACACATTAGAGTTATAATGCAACGATAAGGTCTGCCGATACCCCTTTTAAATCTAGCAACTATAAAGTTGTGTGACGCCATTCGGCGAATCACAACCACAGGGAGAGAGAGAATGTACAAGTTTCTGAAGAAAGACTGCAGACTAAACATTCATGTGAGTACTTTTGAGTTATTCACCACCTGAGGTAGCCAGTCACTTAAAGTCATTCTAAATACCCGAGTGGAACAATTTGCGTGTTTGAAGCTCATTTCAAAGTTAATCTGAAGATATAACGGACCATTATGTGTGTGAATCTCAAATATATTTGATTATGTTCATTCGTTCATTCGAACAGTATTCACAGGGGGATTGCCTTTGGGGGGGGGGGAAGCTTTTGGAAGTAGATAATGAATGTCCCTGTATGAAGTTGTCAATCCAACGTTGACAGGCAGAGATATAACTTTCAGAACCTTACAGAAATATGTCCAAAACCTGCTGAGGGGCGGCAGATTTGGAATTTCCAGTGCATAAAATATACATGTACGCCGCTGGAATTACAGCTGAAAGTATACTTTATTTTGTCACTTTGAGGCTTCATTGGTGCCAACATTATTAATACAGGAAAAGGGTTTTGTAATGATGTATATGAATATATATTTGTAATTCTCTCATGTTCCAGTACAGATAACTCACAATGGGTTCTGGCGCGTCCGCTCATGTTTATCCACTTCAAGGTAGGTATAACCATTCCTATAAAGACCTTGTACCCGTGAAGGTCCGGGTTAGAATTGGTCTTCAACAACCCATTCTTGTCGTAAAAGGCGACTATCGGGATCGGGTGGTCAGGCTCGCTGGCTTGGTTCACACATGTCATCGCATCCCAGTTGTGTATATGGATGTATATGGATGTTCATGATGTAATCATGTTGGAAAGAATGGTCAGGCTCGCTGGCTTGGTTGACACATGTCATCGTATCACGCTTGCGTAGATGGATGTTCATGATGTTGATCACTAGATTGTCTGGTCTAGACTCGATTATTTACAGGCCGCCGCCATATATCTGAAATATTGCTGATTACGGCGTTACACAATAATCTAACCAACCAACAAAGTCTTGTGACTATCGACACTGACATGTGTTTCATCTGTAGACTTTACACACACCTTCCTCCATCACCTCATGCACATGTGCTATTAGTTGATCCACCTCATTCACCGGCTAGGTTTTAGTTAAAATTGGTCTTCCGTGCAGCCAACGATTGTCAGTAGACGTGACGAACAGAATCGTGATATCGCTGCAATATGGCTACAAGAGGCGTAATACCACACTCATTCGTATCATTGTTGCTTAGATCGATGTCGATGTTGTCAATCTTGATTGACTTACAGCCAACGACGTGCTTGTCGATCTTGATGTCGCTCTTAGAAATGACCAGACAATAGAAGACAACAGAAAGGAAACCGTAGCTGTGCTGAGACGTTTGTCTAAGCTCAAGAATGTTGGAGACAGAGATCTGCTGGACACTTGCATCCTCCTTCAGGAGGCAAAAGAAAAGGTAAATCAATTGAAATGATCTTATTCCCGGCCAAAAGATAATTGTGCTGAATGTTTTTCATCTGCCGTTGATCGTTACATGTTTGAACCAGCGACGATCCGGCTTAGAATTGGTTTTCAGCAACCCATGCTTGTCGTAAGATGCGATAAACGGGGTTGGGTGACAGGCTCCCTGAAATGGTTGCGAAGATCGATGCTCACTGGATTGTCTGGTCCAGACACGAGTACATACAGACCTCCGGCGTTACACAACAAACAAACTTGTTTGAACCCTGCTTATGTTGTGAAAGAGATGCGGCAAAAGATTCTCACAGCACAATTACAAACTGAAATCGTAATCAATAATCTTCTTTGGTAGAAGGGGAAAGCAGCGCAGGAACCAGGAACCTCTTCCCCACCAGGACTGACGCAGGCAGATATAGACCACCAGATACGTATTTACAACAGTACGTATGCATTACAAGACTCACTTTAAACACAGTATCCGCCATTTTCGGGTTTTATAGATGTTTTGGCCATTTTAAATTTTGGTATTGTATTTGGTGTGCCAAGACTCACCTTTAACAGCGCAGCCACCATTTTTCTGTTGATAGAAGCCATAGTCATTTCATGTTTGGTATTTTTATTTGGTGTGCCAATAATAGTTGTCACCCTTCGATTTTTATTTGGAGGGTGGGGTGTGGGGGTTGGGGTGTGGACGTTGGGTGACAACCATTATTGGCATGAGTATATTTGGTGTGCCAATGTTTGTGGAAACGTTTAAGCACAGACTTTCATATCTTTGAAATATTTCAGATGTACAGAATAGACAAAAGCGTGAAAAACCTTTTCACATCCACAAGAAATCTCTGCTCTTGGCAGAATTGACTGTTCAATTTTGGCTGTATTATCATGAGCCAATTAATTACATCATGAGCATGTGTATATGAATCACTACCAACGGTGACGATACAAGCTGTTCGCGGTCCGGTGGGGTACCCTAGTGGTTAAAGCGATCGCTCGTCACGCCGAAAATATGGGCTCGTTTCCCCACATGGCTAAAAATGCCTCAAGCCCATTTCTGGTGTCCCCCGCCGTGATATGCTGGAATATTGCTAAAAGCGGCGTAAAACCATACTCTCTCACTCACTCACCAGCGGTTCGCGAAAAGGTGAACACTCTCTGTCCACTCACTCTACAGTAAACCCAAGTCTACAGACCTGCTCGGTGTACTTCATAGATCCCATGTAAAATAGTTACAGTGAATAATGAACGTTGCTTTTTTTAAGCAATTTGGATATCTGTGTATATATATAATAAATAACGAAATCTAAATAAAACGTTGCTACCGTAGTCAGTAGTTACCCAGGCCATAGACCATATACTATCCTTTCCTCTTTAACTGCTTTCTGTTTTGTTTTACAGCCGAGAGGATATGTGTGGTCATAGATCATGGAATCAGAGGACTCTATCCGGATGATTCCTGGATTACCGTACTAAAATCTGGACAATTAAGAAACGTAGAAATGAGCAGCAATGAGCCGAATTTTGTTCACGAGTACGAGTACATGTTTGGTATTTTATTTGGTGTGCCAATAATAGTTGTCACCCCCTTCGATTTTTTATTTGGAGAGGGTGGGGTGTGGGGGTTGGGGTGGGAAGGGGGTGACAACCATTATTGGCATGAGTATATTTGGTGTGCCAATGTTTGTGGAAACGTTTAAGCACAGACTTTCATATCTTTGAAATATTTCAGATGTACAGGATAGACAAAGAGTGAAAAACCATTTCATCCACAAGAGAGTCGATTGTAAAATTTCTACTATATTATCATGAGCCGATTAATTACATCAGGAGCAAGTGTGTATGAATCACTACTAATGGTGACGATACCAGCTGTTCGCGGTCCGGTGGGGTACCCTAGTGGTTCACTCGTCACGCCGAAGATATGGGCTCGTTTCCCCACATGGCTAAAAATGCGTCAAAACCATTTCTGGTGTCCCCCGCCGTGATATTGCTGGAATATTGCTAAAAGCGGCGTAAAACCATACTCTCTCACTCACTCACCGGCGGTTCGCGAAAAGATGAACACTTTACTGTCCACTCACTCTACAGTAATCCCTAGTCTGCAGATCTGCTCGGTGTACTTCATAGATCCCATGTAAAATAGTTACAGTGCATAATGAACATTGTTGTTTTTTTAGCAAAAGGGATATCTTTGTATTTATATAATATATAACAAAAATCTGAGTAAATCGATACCGCAGCGTCAGTAGTCACCCAGGCCATAGACCATATACTATCCTATCCTCTTTAACTGCTTTCTGTTTTGTCTTACAGCCGAGGAAGGGTATGTGGTCCTAGATCATGGAATCAGAGGACTCCTCATCAGGGCGATTCCTGGATTGCCGTACTAAAATCTGGAAAATTGAGAAACGTAGAAATGGACAGCAATGGGCTGGAATTTTGAGAACGAGTACAAGGAGGAATTCCGGAAAAGGAGAACTGAAAGGAAAACAAGGTTAGACTTCAAACCAAAAAAATATTTAGCTCCTTACAATAATACATGGCAGATTTTACCGCAAAGAAAAGATGACATAATAAGAACAACCTCTATCTCCACCCCCAACAAAATAAGTAAACAAATAAAAATACACAGATCCAAAGGTGCTACAGCAGGTAATTTTTACTTAAAAGAACCCATACAACCTGAAATACCTTAATGGCAATACCAGTTTACAAACTAAATAATGTTGACAATGTACACAACTGACACGTTTAATGATTAATTTATTAAAATGTAGTTCGACATAGTTCCTTCATTGACATAATTAAATATCTTGACAATATGTATTAGATTTATGTAGCCATATTACATATGTACATGTGCTCCAGGAAAGACACTACAGACCCCACCAACATCTTCGGGCGACGACTTAACAGGACGAGATCCAAGATTCTATTGATCAAGTTAACTGTAAGTAATACTGTCGCTGATATATTGTCGAATATGTTGGAAACGTAAACACTGAGAGATCTTGTTGACAGTCCGACCTGCAACATAATGGGAATGTTGTCCAGTCAACGTGTTCGAGGGTTCATAACATCAGTCGCCAATTTTGGCTCTATTATTTACAGCCGACGACAAAGAGAGGTAATACAGACCCGTGAAGATCCGGGTTAGAGCTGGTCTTCAGTAACCCATGCTTGTCGTAAGAGGTGACTAACGGGATCGGGTGGTCAGACTCGCTGACTTGGTTGACACATGTCATCGGTTCCCAATTGCGTAGATTGATGTTCATGATAAAAAGCAATATTTATGGATGTCAACACTTCTTTATTGTGAATAACACGACGTTTCGGCGTGTATGCTTTTGCTTCTTCATCAGGTGAATGGTAGGTTGGAATGGAGCAGTTGAGAGGGCTGATTCTTCGAAGGATGTCATGAAAATCTCTGTGATGAGGGGGGACAGAGGGGAACCCGTGGGGAGTCCGTGAACCTGTTTGTGCAGATTTTGTCGTTGAAGGTGAAGTAGGAGGTTTCAAAGCACTATTGCTCATCACCACCTCATCAGCACACTGGCCTCTTGTTTGTAGTGCTTACTGCCCTCCTTATCTCATACGGCATCACTGGCTTCCCTGTGTTATTCTATACCCTATCGATTACCATGTTGTTGTGGCGTATCACTGGCCTCCTCGTGTTTGTCTTATATCCCATCAAATCTATTACCATGTTGTTGTATGCATCACTGGCCTCCCTCGTGTTTGTATTATATCCCATCAAATCTATTACCATGTTGTTGTGGCGTGTCACTGGCCTCCTGCGTGTTTGTCTTATATCCCATCAAATCTATTACCATGTTGTTGTGGCGTATCACTGGCCTCCCTCGTGTTTGTATTATATCCCATCAAATATATTACCATGTTGTTGTGGCGTGTCACTGGCCTCCTCGTGTTTGTATTATATCCCATCAAATATATTACCACGTTGTTTAACGTAACACTTGCCTTCTCGCGTTTGCATTACATATTCTTTCCTCAACATCGTTAAACTTGTTATACATGGTTTCTTTGTAAGCGCCTCATGTATGTTTATACCCCTTTACTCCCCAAACCATTCACCTAATGAAGGAGCAAGCATACACTCCGAAACGTCGTGTTATTCACAATAAAGAAGTGTTGACATCCATAAATCTTGCTTTTCTTATGCATTCCACTTCTAAATGCCCTTCAAAGAATTGATGTTCATGATGTTGATCAGTGGATTGTCTGGTCCAGACTTGATTATTTACAGGCTGCCGCCATATAGCTGGAATATTGCTGAGTGCGGCGTTAAATAATAAACAAACCAACCAACCACATGCTGCGTCTTCTATGAGACGTCTAGGCCTATTGGTGGCCAGTGACATTCTATTGGTGGTATGTTGTTGGAGGTTACCACTGAGCACTGACTCAAAACGTCGACTCATACGCCCTTGTTTGCGGGGCAACAAAGTGAGTGAGTGAGTTTCAGTTTTACGCCGCGCTTTAGCAGTATTCCAGCTATAAGGCGGCGGTCTGTAAAATAATCAAAGTCTGGACCAGACAATCCAGGGATCAACATCAGAGCATCGATCTACGCAATAGGGATACGATGACATGTGTCAATCCAGTCAGCGAGCCTGACCACCCGATCCCAGCTAGTCGCCCTCTTACGACAAGCATGGGTTGTTGAAGATCAATTCTAACCCGGACCTTCACGGTTCCGGGGCAACAAAGGGCGTATGTGTGCGTTGCGTTGTATTTTCTATGGTTCACCATTGTTTTGTTGACATTAAATGTGTAATATTCTTTTCTTCACAAAAACAAAGTAACATTAACTGTAATTGATGACAGGTTACCAGTCGGTTGTGACGGTGATGAGATCTACAACACCCCAAGAACTAATGGCGTCAATGAGAGTCAAATATGTCGGCTTAACAGAAGACGTGAAAGGAAAGAAAGAACAGACCTTTGAATCCTATCACGAACTACTGACACAGAGCAAAGGAAGTACGTCGTTTATTTGCTTCCTGCGGGTTATTTAGGTTTTAGTATTGTTAGGAATATATGGCGCTGAAAATAAAGAAGTCACAAACATAGGCAGTTTTGCAAAGTCTCTCTTTCATGGAAAGATATGCCATGTAGGCCATGCACGAAATCAGAGTCTAAATCTTGGACGTTTTGCGGATAAATTAAAAGAACTTTATTAACAGCTATGGGCTTTATTTTCAGCATATATATTCTAACAATACTAAACCTAAATAACCGCGAAATGAAACTCCTTGCTCTATTGATCGTAGTTCGTGATGAAGATAACAAATCTTCTAATAGCTTCGACTATATTGTCACCAGAATGATTGTCGTCTCATCGCAGTAACTGTCATCAATGCGGTTAATGTTACTTTATGTCAACAAGCCAATGTTGAACTTCCCTTAATGGCATTGCCCTGTTGCCGGAACCGTGAAAGATCCGGATAAACGATCAACCCATGCTTGTCGTAGAGCATTAATTCGAAACCAGTCGCTTTCGCTGACTGGATGACACGTAATCATCATATCCCAATTATGAATCGATAACTCTGATGATCCTGGATTTGTCTGGTCGGGCTTGATTGTTTACGGACCGCCGCTGGCTGGAATGCTGCTGGTGCGGCGTAAGGCTGAACTTTCCTTTCACTTTGTTGCTTTTAAGCAGGCTCGACGTTACGGTCGTGCTCAGTAACCTCAATACCGCCAATAGATGATGCTGACAGTGGGCGAACGCATGTCGGTGGTTGGTTGTTTATTATTTAGCGCGCTCAGCAATATTCCGGCTATGTGCCAGATGCTGAACGAACATCACTGATCAGCATCATGGTATCAATAACTGAAGGCATTTGAGTGGGCTCATGAAAAAGCAATTTCCGAGATGTCAACACTTCTTTATTATTAATCTTACGAACGTTCGAAGTGTAACTTCATTAATTGAATATTGAAAGGAATATAAGCATGAAACCGTAATATATTAACGATATTGGCGTATGTGTCTGCAAACGCGGCGAAATTCCGTTAAACAACGTGTTATCTGCTGATGAGGATATAACAAACGCGAGGAAGACGCCACAACAACATATTATTATGATGGAGACGGCGTACACCTGGCACAACATCAATCGGCATTTGATGGACCATTGACATCTGGCTTCTTTATGTTAATTTGATGAGGATATAATACGTGCGAAGAGTGGCAACATGTTGACTGGGTGATGAGGATATAAAACGGAAATGATACGCCGCAACAACATGTTAATCGACAGGGGTATGCTATTTTGCGGCGTGCCGTCGGGGAGGAACGTAACACTTACGAAGACGGTATTGCTGATGAACCGATTGACGATATCACTTTCACCTTCGACATCTACAGGCCCAGTGCGGTTTCTACTGATCTTCATCGCGAATTTCATGGGCGTCTTCAATCGGCCATATCAATATCCCATTCTGACTCCTGCGATGGTGGCGACATTCGTGTTATTCATGAAGTGTTGACGTCGAACATCGATATAATCAGCAGTCTATTTTCCGATAAATTGATCTCTTCACTGGCATCGAGGTGAACCGCTCTAACCCGGATTCTTCGCATTACTATTCTCTTTGATAAAATCATTATCAGAGCCAAAATTGACGACTAATCAACATGACCTCGAGTACGTTGGGCTGGACGGCATTCCGGTCGAACTATCGGCTGAATCTGCTACGTCGTTTCAGCGATTAGGCAATATCGGCGGTATTACGCGGTTAACTTGATCGGCTTAGATCTTGGATATGGAAGAGATCTTCAGTATTAACTTTCCTGCTAACAAATATGGCTACATAAAGATATTTGGTATGTCAAATGAAGAACATCGATCGAAGACTTCATTTTAATAAATTAATCATTAAACGTGTCGGTGTATTACGTGTCGGCATTGTTGGATTTGTCGAAACTTCTGTTACCGGTAGGCTTCATTTCGGGTATGTATGGACACAACTTGAAGCAAAGTATAATAACCAGCACCTTTGGATACTTTTGGGCCGGAAGTGAATGGGGAGGAACTGATGCTTATTAACGATAAATAACAACTGCGGTAAAAATGTATCATCATATTGTTAACCGGAGCTAATGTTTTGTTTCCTTTCGGTTCCGGAATTCTCCTTTCGTTGCTCAAAATTCGGCCGACCAGCATCCCGTACGTTCTCGGTACGGAATTTTGGTACGGCAATCGAGATCACCTGATATCATTCCGAATCTGGAACCGCATACCTATAAACTGAACAAAACGAAAGCGATTATGGGGCGTCTTATGGTCTGCTCTGCTATTACCGATCGCCATAAACCGCTGCTTCGTACTGAAGATACGCTTTGTAAAAAAAGCTGGCAATGTTCGATATGCGCTGTATTTCGCACACGTAAGGTTCTACCAGTACGCGAGCAGATCTTTGGTGGTGAACGGTAAATGTTACTCAACTTTTCGCTCGGCTGATGATTGTCGGACTTTTACGCCGCTGTAATATTCAGCAATATCGCGACATCGAACGACGCCGTAATGAAACGGTACTGATAACAATTAATCGTCGCGTAATAATGAAATTTTATTGGATGACGGCTCGGTTTTTCACTCTTTTTGTCTGTCGCAATACATCTGAAGATATTTCGGAGAGAAGTCTGATAACGTTTCCTGACTCATGCCAATAATGAGGTTTGACGCTTTTAACCCCCACCACCTACTCAAATAAAAAATCGGTAACTATATTGGCACGCAAAACTGCAAACATAAACGGTGAAATTCGTGGCTCATTATACTCGTTTCTTATTGTCGAATTTGTGCGGTAATCGAAGTCATCGGATGTCTCTGTTCCATCTATGACACATATCTCGTGCTGAAGCACAAACGAAAGCATTAAGAAGGAAGACTGGTATATGATCTGTAACTGAACGACTGCATTTAACAACGTTGAACAAGATTCCATTTATTATGCTGCTGCAGATATTGTAAAAAAACGGCATTCGACTGTAACGTACACGTAAAGGATCTATGGCTGCACCGGCTGGAAATCTGTTTAGTTTGTGGAAGTGGTGAACGCACTACTGACGAAGAACGCCGCTTTTGTAATATTCAACGAACAGGCGGTTTAACCGTGAAACGAGCGGCGTGACGGCGATCGTAACTGGTACCGCCGGACCTGGCTAACTGTATCGTCGCAGACCCGATGAAGATTCGCTATACGTATCATCGTGTTATGCGAATGAACGGTCAGTGCCGGGCTTCTTGTGGATATTGGTTTCGCATGATATTCGGAGATCTTATTAACCAAACTCATTTGACTTTCTCTGCTTTCATGCCAATAATGGTTTGTCTTGGCGTCTACCCAACTTACGCACCGAATGAAAGTCGGTGACGCCAAATAAAATACCAGGCATGAAATGACATGACTTTCTATCAACTGAAAACTGACGCACCAAACTCAATGCCAAAGAGGCCCAAAATGGCGCAAAATCTATAAACCCGAAATGGCGGATATAGTGGTCAGCCGTCTCCTATCTGCTGCGTCATTCCTGATTATTGAGGGAAAGAAGGTTCCTGGTGAAGATTATGATACGTTTCGATTTGTATTGTAATGAGGAAAATCTTTGCTGCATCTTCTTCTGGCGCATAAGCAGTGGCGCGGACACGAATAACATACATACTGATGTCTGTTTCCGGGCGCAATCCGGTGACGATAATATCGAACTAACCGTTTACGGCTTACGACGAAGCATGGTTAGCGAAAACCAGTAGCCGGATGCGTCATGGTTCAAACATCGCCGGCGCCGAAAACATTCGCTTTAATATCTTTTGACCGGTACTTTTCTTTGCCTCTGAAGGAATGCGAAATGATGAATAACGTGGAGCTTAGACAAACGTCGGCAATACGATATTTCTGTATCGGTCGCTAGAGCGACATCCGAATCGACAACGATCAATCGAGATTGTTTAACATCATCGTCTAGTAATGATGACGATATTCCGCTCTTAACAACCATATTGCAGCGATCTGTTCTGTTCGTCGTCTCACGACTTTCACGAACCAATTTTAACAAAACACAGCAGAAGATGATCAATAACTTTTGTGTTAGTGGCAAAATCTGCGAATGACGACTGACTGATTTGAGACCAGGTAACCGTGTAACGCCGTAATCGATATTTCGGGCTGTATGGCGACGACAATAATCGGTCTAACCATCATGAACATCCATCTGCGTATTCACGATGACGTATTGTCAACCGAAGCCGGCGCGAGCTTGTTGACATGATGTCATATTCCATATACCTGGCTGGACGTGTCGACCGGCCTGTTCACCCGATTGACTCGATCTTAGCGGCGAAATGAAGGTTGAACAATTCGCCGGACGCTCGCGGTACAAATTCTTTAAGGAATGGTTATACGCTTGATGAATATGGCGAACATATGGTATATGCCGGAACGTAATTGAAGCTATATATTCGCCGTATTGCAAACCCTTTCCTGTGATAACAATGATGACATAATATTTTCAAGCGAAATAGGCGGCGACGCTGACACATGCGCTGTACTATCGCGGGCTTTTGAACATCGGCTTCTATTGAAAGTTATGTCTGCCTGTCGGCGTTGGTTAACCATACGAAGGCATTCGTATCTGCGCTGAAAACCTATTGACTACTGTTCGTAGTTCGAATAATTGCTATAATCGAAGTATATATTTGAATGGGTCGTTCATCTTTCGGGCCAACTTTGAGAAATGAGCTTCAAGCTGCTATTCGTTGCAAATGACTTTAGTGGCTCAGTGTTAAAGTACTCGCATGAATGTTTGGTCGATGAAAACTGCCCTTTCTGCCAGTTGTGATTCGTAACGGACCCTGGCGAACACTATCGTGGCCAATACGTATGATAAACTTCAGAAGCTGCGTTAGGGCGACGTTCAGCACGGCTCGCGTTGAATGCCGTGATAAGCAACACTCAATCACGTGATATTTCGGTGCTGAGCGGTAAAGAACCATGCCGAAACACTGCCAGAGCGAATGGTGTATGAAGGGAAAATATCCGAAGTTGGTGATGCCGCAGGCATTCATCGTAATTTGAATGATGCGTCGAACGAACCCAGCTCTGTCGTGTTTTGATACGCTTTGTCTGGGCGCAGCACCGGAGTTCATTCCCCGCTGGTACGACATGCGAAATATGGTGCCCCCCGTATTTGTGGGGAAAAACATGGCGACCAATGAATGACTGAACTTATATACCGTGAACTGGTTGACCATTAATACGTTGTGATACTTTTGCCGGTTAGCCAACTGTCATGGCACGATAGTGCTATTCGTTATGTATTGATTGCTATCGCAGGAATTGACCATTTGTTCGCCCGACGGTTACGAACATTGCTCAAGCGATAGCGGTAAGAAGATAATCGTACGGCCATTTGAAAATTGGCCAGAACTTTCGGCGGCGTCGTTGGGACACCGCTTTGTTCATTTCTGGCTTTCGTAACTGGTGTATTTTGCTATCGACGCTCAATGCAACAGTCAGTTGTACTATTGTATTCGTGGTAAGTGCTGATTCTCCATTATTGGTAGTAGTAGTGTAACGGCGGCTGTGACTAAATTAGTCGTCGTATGGCAACGTATTGGCCGTCGTAACGACCAGTATTGACAACGGCGGTAGTGGTCATCGTCATCAGTAATAACGGCAATGGCCAGTCGTCGTCATGGCTGTGGCGGCTTGGCTGGCAGTCGTGTCGTGCGTGGCAATAACCGATGACATCGGCGGCGTAACGATTAAACGGCAACAATGACAACGGTCGTCATCATGTGGCAATGGCCAGCCAATAGATTATTGTATTCGGCCAGTGGTCGTCGTATAACGGCGGCGGCGCGGTCGTCGTCGCCAATAACGTAATAACGGCGGCAACCAGTCTCGGAAACAGTAAATAACGGCGTATGTGGTCGTCGTATTGATAACGGCGTGGTCGTCGCTAATGGCAACGTATTAATAACCAATGGCGGCGACCGGTCATCGTCGCCAGCTGGCTGACAAAGCGTCGACCAGCTGAAGCAGTGGTCGTCGTCGTAAACAATGACCAACGTATAATGGCCAGTAACGGCGGCGTAACCGGTCGTCGTAGTAGTAATAACGGCAATGTGTGTGGTCGTCGTCGTTAATAATACAACGGCTGTGTGACAGATAAACGTGGCAATGGTCGTCGTTATAATGATGGTAATAACGGCGATATTAGTAGTATTGCAGTAGTCGTAGTCGTCGTCGTGGCTGGTAATGGCTGCGGCATTCAATGGTACTATTGTGTCGTGGCAACATCGGCTGTGGTCGTCGTCTTCAGTATGGCGGTGGCTTCAATAATGACGGCGGTAACATGGTGATAAGGTAATAATAACGTGAAGTGAAGTAGTAGTAGTCGTAAATCGTCGTCATCGTAATGTGGTAATATTGGTATTGAAAACCGAGCGGGAGCAATAATGATGGTGAAACCAGTCGACCTGATCCGTTAACTAACTTGTTGATACATTAACAACAACGCAGAAGTATTGTCAATATTATTTGGCTTAACTACGATTGAATGATACCAATACAACGACAATACGGTGGAGAATTCATATTTGAGCGACATGGCCCAAAAGCGAATATATCGACAATGATTAACAATACACTGGTGGGTAAACTCCACGCAACTCGTGTTTCGGAACCGACCGTCTGAACGGTACTGCAACACAAACCTTTCTGCGGTAACTTCGGAACAATCTTACTGAGAAGTTCGCTGACATCCGAATAACTTTATTAGTGGCCGTCTCTCAAATATTGAGTTTAATAATTTTCATTGTTTTAAATCAAAGAAGACCCTGACCCAGGCGCATGAAAGATGCGTTGCTGACGGTAACGATAACGCACCCATTCGGCAATCATCATCGGCGCATTATCCTGCTATCTTCGTCTGCTGACTATACCGAAGCGATGGAATGATTGTATCGGCGATTGACGCTTATCGCAAACTCTTGCTTCGAACGTCTTCAATGAATGCCAAAGTTGACTCAAAGGATCGTTTCAACTCCTCGGTCTCAACAATTTCGTTTGTCTTTGCAGCTTATGGTTTGGTAATGCCGTCGTCATCGGAGCGATCGACCCCAGTGTTAAATAATACGTAATTTTGCTGTCAGTAAAAATCGGGCAGATTTTCGGCGAAATTCGTGATAACCGAACAAATTGATAACATGTCATGTTTAACGATTGTCGGAGACTTCAACATTCATCGAATATACCGATATTCAGGAAACATTATTCTTCGGCCTTTATGCCAACCGGCCGTAACGATTGTCATCGAACGATAACGGTGATCAAACGATCGCCAATGAAAACCATATGATGCTGACGGTGTCGTATTTTGACTTAACTTTTCAATGTTATTTTGAAACGAAATCGTCTGGAACGTTACAAAACATTTTGCTGGCTGTGAACCATTAATGATCAACAGTTCGGCAAATTCTATAAAACGATTGACGCATGCGCCTGTGCGAAAAGGGTTACCGATTCGACTGATACAACGTACGGGTTCGGTACCAACGGAAAGATTTGCTGAAAACTCTTGGGCGCTGAAATACATCGTCCGGAAATAGCGGCCCTCTGGCAACAAACGCGCGGCATATTGGCTTTGCGCACCAGCATCTTCTTCCAGAAGTTGATACTGTTACGTAAAGACGAACATTCTGCCTAATCACCGGTGAACGTCTTGCCGATCGTTTTGCTGATTCATAGATGAAGAACGTCGTGATCGTTACGAAACCAACCAGGCTATAATAGTTCAATGGTTTGTTTATCGAATTGGCACATCGAGGTGAATGGCACGCATAATAAGAAGTCCATCAGATAATGATCGATCTGGCTGCGTGAATATCTCACCGTTAATGACCGTATTGCATCTGTGCAAAGCTTTTGATAAATCGCTATCAGAAGAGCTTTCGCGATCAAAATGTTTCGATGAAAATTATGGGCGGTGATCTAACTACCATTTCTATCAGGCGCGAAGACAACCGGCAATCAAAATCGAAACATCTGAAAAACGGCCTGATGAAGGACAAACGCCGCAGTAAACGTCGCTTTCTCGTCTCGACAATCGAGTGAGCATAACTTCTGCCGAACGTCGGCGATACAATGAACCACCTGATCTTCGTCGCGACCAGCCTGATGACAACTGAATCATATCTAACGGGAACTCGATGAACGATGAAAGATGATATGATTCACGAGGTTCGTCATGGACCGCTGTATTTTACCATCCCATATGTTGCCGCTGGTGTTTTCGGAACCACTGCGTGACTTTCGGTCGCGAACGAAACTTCATCGCCTCCGAAGGTATATCTTCGAACAGATAACGAAGCTAATCATTGTTATCGGTACGGATGATTAAGCTTTCTCAAACTAATGACAACAAACGAGTGATAACAGACCGTACGAGAACGTATGACAGAATTACTTCGATCGGCGCCCTTTCTTCCCAGTGAACATGACCATGAACGGGTCACCAATATTGCCGGTCTTATCATCTTTCGTCGGTGACAAACTAAGGCGATGTCGGATGGCTGTAAACCGCTCGAAGCAACGATATCTCGCCTTGACTTCAATAACAGTCACTGGGACCATCGCTTTCCAGGTATACAAAGCCCGTATAAGTTGATCTTCGAAGACACCTCTTATTGAAGAACTTTCGTTAACGCGGTATGGTGCTTACCATTCTGGTGTACGGCTGCTCATCTTACTTGATGCGTCTCTTCTAATGACCATGAACTAACGAAATAATCTGGGTAAAGATCTTAGCATCACCAGACAGTAAACTGCGAGGGACGCTGTTGTGCGTAACGGAACAACTGCCTATGTCGCCCTGGTAACTTTCGGCGTTAAAGACATCTGTTGAAGATGAACTATCTTACCAACTGACCGCTGAACTCGTGGTTATTGACCATTGATGACCATTATTGTTATTATTCCGTATTGTGGATATTGTGGAGACTGATTATGAAGCAAACTTTGCTCGCTTTTCATCAGATTTATTCGTGGTTATTTTAACGTTGACGGCATGTCATCGTTGAAACGGTTTACGCTCGTAACTTGAACGCCGGCATTATATTATTATATATGCATCGAAGACCCGGTTTCTCAACGGGGAACAACTTTAAAATCATATGCGGATGTGCGCGATGCATGCGAACAGCTGGCGTGTTATGGTGCGTAATGGTGGCTTTAGATTTTGGTATGGCAATGTTTGTGAAGAAATTAAGCCAATTTCTGTTTAAAGGGCTGATGACTCATGAGCAAAATAACGCCAACGTTACGTACATCTATGTTGAAACGGCACAACATTTGAAATATTTGCCGGAAGTTTAGAACGCTGAAGTGTTTACGCTAATGATCTGGCGTGGGGTTTATTGATGTGGAGGATTGTGTAAAATGAGCCGTGGATATGGAGCTATTTCTGGGTGAAATATCGTTACGGAATTAGCGTAAATCACCAACACTATGCTCATCGTATCAATGAGGAAGATTTCGTATTAACTATTTTACCGCTATTATGGATGAACAAACATCGCTCCTACGTCGATTTTGGCGACTAAACATTATCGGAATCTTAAACCGGTATTTGAGCGTCATATTTGTGATTAACGTGAGTCCCGCATTCACGACGACCATTTGGTGGCGGACTGAAGCGAATATGATCTCCTAAACCCGGCGTTGATCCCCACTGTTCATATAATGGGTTATCTTTGATTTGAAGTACGTTTGGTAAAATGGGGAATGGAGGCAAAATTGAGCAATGCTCTTCGCGACAAAGAACGAACGCACCTCTTCCGAAATTCGTGTGAAAAGCCATTCGATATTTATATTGATTAACGAATTGTCGCTGTCTGGCTACTGTCTTACGGATAGCGATGAATATTTGGACCGATTTTACTGAAGCCAATATTCAATTTCGGGCCTGTCGAAAATGAATATCGTGCTGCAATAAACGAAGCTGAGACTACTGTATCGCGAAGCATTTGCGCACCATTTTTACCATTTTGTACATTATGGCTTGAATGTCGGTACTATTCGTTACTGATCTAACGAAACACAATTGGGGAGGTCGGGTCGGGTGACTTTTGAGATTGACCGATCGGAACACGGCGCAAATAAAGAAGTCGACATTCTTACGTCCTAGAACTTTTACCTCGGGTACCCGAACATTTCGGTGATTGCTTTCCGCATTGCTTTCCGGTGATGCATCGCGCTGTACTGATAAACGTGATCGCTGAAATTTTGTCGATATTCAGGATTGATCGGCGCTGGGCAATGGCCAATGTTTTCCCTTGATAATCGAAAACCTGGCTATGCTACGGGTCAAATATCTTGACGTTTATCGCGGACACTGTTTTTTAATCGTCGGTGATATAGTCCCGCCGAACCTAAACGTGGTTGTTGTCTGTTCGTTAAATCGACAGAAGATGCTGCGTTGTTGGACTTTGTCGCCAGAATAAAGAACACCTGACGCGGCTTCTACTGGGGTTTTCAATAAACGTACGTAACGCTCATGTCATGGATTGGCGAAAACAGGCGTGGTGGCGATGAACCGGTTCGAATCTACGCGTAATTTTCGACGTTCCTCAATATTATTGCTGTAATATTAACGGAAACAGGCGTATTAAACGTTTTAACCAGTATCAAAGTGCTGGAAATGAAAACGTCGCTAAACGTGGGCATCCATGAAACATTGTTTATTTTTGTACGAAATGGCCATCTACATTCGACTTTATCGAAGAAGAAGCATGGTAACATGCCCTATTTGTTTTATTTTGACGTTCTTGGTGATATTCGAAAATAATGATTCGACGCTGAAAACAACTTGAGCCAATAATGCGGGCGCGATTGATCTGTGTCTTACCAGTTACCGGGTTACTGAAAACAAAAACAAAGATTTCCGTGTCGAGAATTGCAGGGTCGGTAAATAATTAAACTCTTAAAAATGTGGAGCTTCTCAACTTTAATTTGAACGAAGCGTTGACAAACTTCTCTCGAACATGAGGCGCTCCACGGTAACATGACCATACATGGTGAAGACACCGAACCATTAATTTTGCTTCGCACGGTTGTTGGTGTTTTTCTGAAGTTTTTGTGTTTGTTGAAACTGACGTACATGCGAAGCTTCTCGCCGCAAACATCTTTGAGCTGTACAACAACTTTATGTTCTCAAGGAAGTGCCCAGTCGATCCTTTCTAAAACATTCATTATTATCTGTCATGTTCCAGCGACTCCGACCTCCCGTCTTCGATAAACGTTAAGGTGATTCCCCTGCTACTTTTCTTTATGGTATAATGTTATGAAGCGATCGGCGACAATATGAAGCGTCATGGAAACGGTCGATTGACATGCGACGACTGGCTGAAGCGTTGTTTTCTTTCTAACGGCACCATATATCGTATGATGACGTGGCAGCCTTACGATGATGACGTGGCTGAAGGTACCCAACGAGATAAAGTCGAATATTGGTTCACCGTTGGCTGGCATGGGCCTGGGGCCGATGTTTCGGTAACCGTAACTGACAAGTAAACTAACGGGGATCGGTGACGAACGACAGCGTCGTCGGTTCCCCGATTATTCATATCGATAACAAACCAACGTTGATCACTAGATAAGTCGTCGAGGTCGATTGTTTTAACCAGCGGATGTTTTGGTGCGATAAAACAAACTGGGCAAAGCGAAATGAAAGAGGATCTGAATTTCTGGGATACGAACATATATATGACGATATGATGACCTGGTATCGAGCCCCAATCGATGACGTCTTCAACGCTTAACGATAAAGTCTCGAACCGCCAGTAACGAAATGGCGACTCCACGACCGACTGATTGCGCAGAGGCCGTTTTGGGGGTGGTTGCGCTGTTTAACATTCGGGATTGCGAGCGATTCTATTAGCGGACGGGTTGATGCTAAATGGATTCGATTTCGAACTTCGTCGGTACGCAAAGTCGTATTGTCCGGCCGGCACCATGCTACTGGTAAAGTAGGACGATCGTGAATATGCGATTTAAACCCTTTACCAACTGAATGTCCCCTTGCAATCTTCGCCAGCACAACTTTGTTGATATTATTCGTAACTGCGTCGCGAAGATCTGAAATAAAATACGGTACTTATCGGCTGGCGCGAACCTTTCGGCATATATTCCACTGCCGAAATTGACGTCGAGGACGACGCTGTTTCGGCTGAATACTGCGTGTGTTCAATGGTGTTGCAATCCTTGCGACGAAATTCTTCAGAAACGATTACCAGTGCGGTAATTTTCAGAACGTTCGTCTGTCGATGTTCGGCTATTCGATGGCTGTTGATAGCGTGAACCGGACATTTCGATGCACTTCGCTTGTTGCCGAATGTTATTAGACGCTCAATCGTGCGCAACCGATATCTTATTATCTGTTCAAATCGCGATGATGTTAACGGTCATTTGGCGAACGTGTTGACTTATCTCGATGAAGATCACTACTTGGTAACCGGTGATTTGGACGTAAGATTGGCTGATAAAACGTTACCGTACGTTATTAACGTATTATATTCAATGCTGTATGTAGCAGACTTAAACTGATTTTAATTGCTGAATATATTCTTGATAATCGCTCGAGGCATATGCCGATATTGTTGTGCCGTTAACCGGAAAGAACCGACTTTAATTCTATTTCAACGCGCGATGGGATCCATACGACGCTCGCTTTCTCCAGACGCTCTTCTGCGAGGCGTCTGTTAACTGTATGGTTGATGAATCGACGCTGAGCTGGAGATATTGCTGATCTTTGACGTCTTCCTTTCACTCATATTTATGTTAGTTCGTGTTTCATCGGGTTGCGTCTGATATGGTGGCTGAAGCGATCGATACCCGAATATGTAACTGCTTGCGTAGTACATTTTAACGTTGTTTTGTTATCCGGAATGATCTCCGTGTTCGAAACATCGCCATTTAGATGCGTGTTTACCATCGACATTATCGAGCTGAGTTTGTATTTTGAAGATACACGCAGAATATCTGCGAAAATGCGTCGTTCTGCAATAAAGCAATGCGTGCCGAAAGAATAAACCGACGTAGTTGGTGGGCGCATTGACACTACAATCAACATGCGTTCGGCGAACGGAAGACTGCAGTGTTACGTTTGAGGGCTTTACAACTGGTCGGTGCAACTTTGGTGCTTTCAAACAGTTATAAGAGAACTAATGGCGCTTTCGATAGAACGTCGACATCGCACGAATGAGCGACCTGAACGGCGGAACCATCTTGAACGTTTGCTGCGGAACCATAACGACGATCTTCAGATTCTGCCGTGATCGACGGAGCAATAACGAAGAGTTCGTAATCCATGGTTATCGAATCGATCGACCGCTAATGCCTTCGCCAGTTGAACTACGTTAGAAGATGAACATTGACGGCACCCGGCGTGAGGCGGCTGCGACGGCTCTATCGACGACGAACCGTACGGAAGAGGTGAACAGATATGGCGATCATGTTCTGGTGTCTCGATTCAGGACGACTGTCGTCGGCGCTATCTGACTTTGCTCAAAATTATCGTTGGATATCTATACCGGCGGCGGCTTCCGCAATTTCAACATACGCTGTTTATTACGAATTTCAACGGCTTTACGAACACCGAACGCAAACAACGTCGTCAAACAGCTGACATCTTCTATCATTTTGTTTAATCGCTCGACGGTCGGAAAATCCGCCGGGAGCTGACTTTCAGGCTTCTCTTGATAGTGGAAGACGTATTTACTGACGTCTTCATTACTAATCGGGAGAAGTGATATTCGTACGTCCAGGCCGAATTTCTCTATTTTGAACTTCCTTTCACATTCATTTGTTTCCTGTCGATGTTGAAGGCTGTTATTTTCGCCCCGTATTATTTTGTACGATTTCGAGGCCGTGTTTTGGCCTGTTCTGTTATTACCGAGATTTGTTGAAAAGAGCAAACCGTTTACTTGCTAGTTGTTGTTGGCGGATATATTCGATTTCAAGAGAAGTTTCTTTTGCGTCGTGTATTGGTTTCTTAAAATGTCGTGCGTATTGCCTGTCGAGCTTCATCTTGATCAAAATTGCCGCTAATATGATATATATTGAGCCGTTGATGTCCCCGGTTACTGGCATGAGTCTTTGACGATCATGATCATTTTCTGATCTGATATTCAACGTTGATAAATACTCACATAACTGGATCATTTATGCATGACTTCTAACTTGAACGACGACAGGCTTTAGTGGAAGTCGTAGTGACAGTATTGACTGATGATGACAGTGTTGATGTATTATTTGTCTGAAGGTTAATTAAATGATCGCGGTGAAGATGATGCCGCGCAGGGGTATTAACATTACTCCCACACTCATAGTATCGCCTGGTGTCTTAAGTTGGTCTGACGCGATCCCAGATCTTAAATCATTCGCTGGGCATTGGGGTGGCATCGATTCGACTTCAGCAGGGCGGCGACGATACTCTCCAAGCTGTCTTAGATCGCAATTTCTTGTGCTTTGATATTTCGTTACGTCTGATTGCGATGATATGTTGTTCTTGGAAATCATCATATCAATGATTCGTTCTCGACAAACATCAACTGAAACAAAGCTGGTCGATCAGTTCAGTACGGTGTCGGGGT